>NC_045746.1:24284961-24298231 GCF_008692095.1 Etheostoma spectabile | reverse complement strand
AAAGGCCACCCATCGACGGCTTCCTTAAAGGTCCAACATGTAATGTATTGACTGTAATAAATCCCCAAATGAGCCCAATGCATCATCAGATATTAATGAAACATGCTAAGTTGAAATATCTTTTCTGCTAACAATGCTAATGCCAGTAGTACGGTTCTGTGTTAAGACCTGTGTGTTGGTATCAACTGCCCAGTTTGGCAGCTAGGCCGGGTTGCCAGATATACAGTACCTGTACAAACTTAAACCCAGTGCACTACAGCTGTAACGTTAGGCAGCATTGGCGATGAAAGCAGCAAACAAATGTGTCAACTGAAACAGATTCTACCCGACCTAAAAAAAAACGGCATGTTTCTAACAGTTGCATGACCAGAGATGAACCTCTGGGTAAATATTGGAGATGTATTTGAAAGATGGAGACAGCTTAGAGCCCAAAAGGACACCGAGTTGACTAATTTCCCCCTGAACTGGTAAGCATTAGCTTCAGGGTAATTTATCACCGACATGGGACGGGCATTTAATGTCATTTCAATTTCAATTTCATTTCAATTGTGTACTCACATTGAATTATATAGCTAGAGTACCCGAGTTGGTTACATGCAAAAACAAATCAGACCCAGATGGTTAAGGACCGGGTAAGCGGACCACGGCCGTAGCTCACAACTGTGAGTTATTTTAGGCCAAGACAGGGAGGCTGTAAATTGGGAAGACCGTGAGTTTTCAGTGTGTTTAGCAATTGTTGCCGTAATTCTAAGCAAATAAAGGGTCTGTCCATCGGGTGGAGAGGACGGCAAGGTAGTGTAATTCTTAACGTAATCGTAACTCAAAGCCGAAAACATGGGTCTGTCAGTTCGGTACAGAGCTCCGCGTGAGCACAGCCTTTTAGGACTGTCAATATAGCTAGCATCTAACGTTAGCGGCTTTGCTGTGCTGTGAGTTAATGTCCTATGTGAGACAAGTGTCTAGCAACATTGTTGTCAATGCTGCGGTCTCAGCCTGGCAACCTCCGGAAACTTCGAGCCTGGGGAGGAAGGGGGCGGGGGAGACGACTCTCTCCAGTATTTTGAATTTGTGCTGCAGTAACTATTTTAAATACTAGCTGTCAGTATTACATATTGCACCTTTAAGTTAGATGAAAACGAGCCAAGTGAGACAAAGCCAAAGTAACCTGACTCTAACCCTAACCTTAAACATTACCATTACCAAACATTTTAATGTGATAAACAAAGAAATGTCCAATAATTCATGTTCACAATGTGGATGGATATGGATGTTTTGCTATTGTCTTGCCTAAGAAGGTCACTAGCAATGTAGACATGCTGTCTGGATTTACCCTGCAGAGATTTGAGGAGCAGTTAACCATAATCCTCCTAAATCCACTGGAAAATTCCAACACAAAGCAAGCGGAAGGTAGCGGGACATCCGAAAAGAGTGACATCAGGCGGGATTTCCAACAGAGCGAGGGCAACTCGGAAGTGGAAAGTCGTGGATATAGATATGCTTCCTATGACAGCATTAGGAGTGGAAAACAATTTGTGTGAACGTGGGTGAAGTGAACTCAGGCTAACCCGTGCTGCTCAGATCAACAAAACACCTAAAACATATGACCGTTCTAATAACTGCTGCACGGTGAAAATTTAACATGACCGTAGTAATGGGACCGGTCTATTTAATGTAACGGGTGCAGTTTTAAACACGTAGTAAACATTGTGAATCCCAACTAGTTAAGTTTAGGCAACAAAAATATTTAGGGTTAGTAAAACATCAGGCCGTGGTTTAAAATGAGCCATGCAAAACTACTAAAATGAGGACATACTGTGACATCACAGATGTCATTGCACCACTGGTCTGGATCAACGGAAGTACATATCCAGTTATTAGCCAGATGTCCCTCACTGAACTCCGAACTCGGACCTAGCAAGCTACACGCTGAAAATGGCAAATTTGAAGAAATATTTGATTGTGCAACAAGGCAGGGTTGTTTGGTTGTTTCGGGGAATGATTGTTAAGATTCACAAAGAATATGCTTATGGCATTTACTCTGTAACTGGGACATTTAGGGGCTAATTGGTGGAATTGATGTGCATGAAGTACACACGGCGATACACTGGTAGAAGACAAATGGCAACTACGTGTCCAGCTAATTTAAATAGCTCACGTTACTGTATTGTGTGAACTTGTGTTACCTTCATTTAATATTGTATGTGGCATTTTGTTTTGCGGGTTGAAAATGTTCCACCAAACACGTTCCTGCCTGAGACTATTTTGCAAAGCCACCGTCGCTGTGACCAGAGTTTAGTGCCGCCAAAGATGATGGTGATTGGTTTAAAGAAATAATAACAACCCAGAGCATTTGTTCCTCCTATCCTGTAATGTTTCTGTAGTGGAGCCAGACTTTACTCTGCATCGCTGTGGAGTCTAGCAATGCAAGACTGTTGCGTCACAGACTAAGGTTGGTAAATAAAACAACAGAAGATGGTGCTCTCTGATTGGGGTCAAGAATAAATCCAATAGAGATAGGAGATAGATTAAGTTAAAAAGAAACTTCAATGTGTTTTGGCAAAATTAATTAGAAGCATTTCATTTTTTTTAAGGTTATCCATCTTCCCACCACCCAAGGATTTAAGTCCCTGTTCAATCTTTGAAATGTCGTTTTTTTTTTATTCTTGGCTGTCGGCGATTGAGTGAGACACGTTGTCACGCTTGTCAAGAAGTGGATTTGTGACCTGAGGGGTGATGGATCTCCTGACATTTTGTTTGGCTTCTGTAAGCTGTCCCTGGCTTCGCTGCAGCTAATGAAGAGGAATCAAACCAAGGTCTCAGTGCTGCACGTGGCCTCCAGCCCATCAGCATAGACTGGGCCAAACGGCCCGCAGAACACACAGGAAGGGACTGAAGAGAACGCCAAGACAACAACAACAGTTGTACCGACTCCCCTGTATTATTTGACACACATTACTGATGTTAAGTTGGAAGAGAGATTTCGATTGAAACAATTTATGAACTTAATAATCACACTACTTACTTTGCAAAACAAATATAAGACCAATGTGACACATCTGAACAAACCACAACACTTATGCTAATGGAATGATAGCACAGCAAATGATCACTGAATGAGATACAGCTGCTACAGTACTGTCTATTTGAATTGCTTTGCTTATACAATTTGATGATGACTTAACTGGATGTATTTATACTTGTAAACTCCAGCTGTAAACACGTAAGGCGATTGCATGAAGGCTAAAGACAAGGTGTCAAATACCTCAAGATCTTAGCCGCACGTGAGCTAGAGCTCATCAAACCGGCGCTGAATATTAGACGTGGCTGAAGATGCATAAAGAGATTGGGACAGTTGGGAATTGGGGGGGGATTAATTTAGCCAGAAATTATCGGCACCAAGATAGTTTCTTGTACCGGTCAAGGTACAAAAACAAGGTACAAAAACACCGCAAAATGAATCATATTCAGTTACCCATCGGCTGCAATTTACTGATGCTGCCAAGTCAAATCTTACATTTAAAAGAGGTTTTAATGCAATAATTAAAATGTTATTTCACATTGTTAAATGGCAATGAACACATGTGCAAGAACCCTTTCATTTCAAGACTTCAGTTCAAGTCTTTCAACATAAACCATCAACTTCATATCACAGCGCAACAACGCTTTATGTAAGTTCAGGAAGTGTCTTTAGCTTAGCGGGCTGCTTATTGTTCACTGACACGAGATGCAGTAATTTGAAATGACAGGCCCTTTGGTTTATAACAAAGATTCATGCAGCCTTTTATGGAGAATCATTGAGCAAAAATAGAAATGCAAATACATAATAAAGTACATTTTCCAATATCACGTTCCTACACCAGGAAAAGTCTTGCCCAAGGTTCAGTCAGTACATTGTTAAATCATTTTTAAGGGTGTTTTTTTTTTAAATTTCAGAACAAGTTCAGATATATTTTTGGCAGAAATTAAATTACTCAATCAATCACTCTAGAGCTGCTGTGCTATTTGTACAGTATGTACATACAGCACATAAGCTTCCAGCTTATAGTCTTCTGCCCCATATAGAAAATCCTTATAAGTGTATTACATAACTAAATGAATCACGCTTATTTTTGCGATATTGAAAATGAGACAAACAGTTTTCCCTAAAAAGTGCAGGTGATTTAAACACATAACATCAACATCTCATTCAGTATGCAGGAGCATGATTCACATAACGTACATCGCTGTAAACTACCTGAGGAGTTCAGTTTTAACTTTGTGTTCCAACATTGCCTGATCGAGTAGCTCAAACGAGAAGATTAACACTTGTTCAGATATGTTTAAAATACCAGAGGTTTTGCTTTTAAGAAATAAAAAACAACTTTGTGAAAAAGAAACAATAAGTTTTATTACCTGCAAGTTTTATGTTCCCAAGCTGGTTAGTCCATTCAGCACACTGATGAGCTTGAGGAGGATTGGCTTTAGGTAGATAATTCTCTCTCTCTCTCGCCTCTCCTCTCTCTCTCTCTCCTCTCTCTCTCTCTCTCTCCTCTTCCTCTCTCTCTCTTCTCTCTCTCTCTCTCTCTCTCTCTCTCTCTCTCTCTCTCTCTCTCTCTCTCTCTCTCTCATGTACCTTCACCCTAGCTCATAACTAGCTCCCAACTGCCATTTTGTGTCAGGGGTTGCTTTTTTGCATGAGACTTGTGAATATTTTTAAGAAACTAATTCCTTACTCAACCATTGGGAGAAAGTTGGAGATGATCTGAGCAGGGCAGTGATCATCAGTAACTTAAAAACCTAATTTAAGCAAGAAGAGGTCTTTAGATTAACAGACCATCATAACTTTTATTTGGGCTTTAAATTACGCTAGTTTACAGAAGATGGAAAAAACAAATTTGAAATTTTTTTAAACTGAGTTTTTTTAACTCTGCAAACCCATTTCAGAGTGTTACACGGGCTGTAAGTTCTCACTGTGAAATCCCAGGGTTGGGTCAAACTCTATTTGAATTCCCTCTAATCACTTTGGCATCTGGCGTTCTTTTAATTGAAGATTAGGGTCAAGCCTTTGGCCTTGACCGAGCTCCCCGCAAATGTAACCACGCCCACCTATTTACAATTTTAGGTGCTTCACAATTCAAGTTTACGACTGAAGAAGTCCCAAAGACCTGATTGGCCCGGGTGACAGACCTATACCAATGATGAGTACACAACTAGTCAGAGATGTTATCTCAGTAAACATATTCTGGTGTTTCTGTTCAGTTTACCATCTAGGTTATGATAAATCAGTAAAACTCCTGCATTTAAAATGTTACTTAACTAAAAGTCTTTAAGTATCATCAGGAAAATGGACTATTAAAAATAAAAGTACTCACATTTTAGGGACGTTTTATTGTCTTATAATTTCTGCTGTACTTGTTGTATATTGTTGGGTAGTTTCATTTATAATAAAACTTTTTTATAAACTACGTGTGTTTTGTTTGCAGTAAGTAACTAAAGTACCTAAAGTAAAGTAACTAAAGCTGTCAGAATAATGTAGTAAAGAGTAAAAAGTACAATATCTTTCTCTGAATGTAGTGTAGAAGTAGAAAGTCGCATAAAAAGAAAAGACTCAAGTAAAGTACAAGTAACTCAAATGTGTACTTAAGTACAACACATAAGTAAATGGCCTTCTTTATATTCCACTACTGGTATGTATCAGCCACCTGTTCTCACTCCGAACTTGTAAAATACGGGTGCTTGGTCAGTGGCTCCCAGCGTAGGATATGACACAATGAACATCCTGGAAAGAAACCGAGCAGAGCAGCAGCGTCGGAGGATGTCGATTATAAGAGCAACAACGGTAGCAAGAAGTACAAAAGGCGGAAATTCTGCGTGGGGAGGTTGGTTGGGGGGGGGGGGGGGGGGGGGGGGGGGGGTGGTTGGGTCAAGTACCGGGGTTTGGGTCCCGCGTGTCACCAACGATCTTTTCCTAACCCAACAGTCCAATTCTCCTCCCGCGTGTCACATAAACGTCCCTTTCATAAGCCCACCCATGAGCTTTTCTTTAACCCAACTGCGTCAAAAGTGATGCCAATAGTCCCGACCAAGCTTGTTTAGATCTGATGCCAAAGGAGACTTTTAGCTTCAATACCAACGCCAAAGACACCTGACCAAGCGTCCATATTTTACAGGAAATTGGCCCCAAACTGCAGAAAGGTGTAAAAATAATCAAGCCTTTATTTCAAAATGAATGAACTTTTCCCCTTCAAGTTAATAGTCTGACAGTCTAAACTGTATACAGGAAAGAAATCCTACGAAACCAGAAAAATGTCCAAGTTTTTAAATAATCTTTATTTTCCTTTTCGTGCACTGTACATGTGCAAATGAAATGAGTTTTGAGGGCCTATAGATTCCATGTAGGTGTAATCATGCAGGTTCTCCAACAGACAGCAGGTATGTTGATGCTATTTTTACAGACCAGCTCCGCTTTCTAGTGCTGTTGACTGATAGATGTCATGAAATCATTTTAATCCCCCGATGTATTCATGCCAGAATGAAACAAAGCACTTCATGTGGTAAAATCATTTCACTCGGTGTAGAACTGACAGATATATTATAGTTTTCAGAGCAAGATTAGCACATTTTAAATACAACCACACAGGAATAAAACTATGAATAAATCTGAATATTTCTGTTCCAACTGTGGAATAGAAATGTCTGTGAAATATCATCTGATCTGTCATTTGATTGACAGCTCATACAAGCTGCAATGCTGTTACAAATGGCCTTATATAACCACTAAAACAGGATTTTAGGACTGATTTAAACGTTTTGATAGCAAAGTTGTGAAAGAAAAGAAGAGCTTTTGTTGCTTTTGAAAAACAATGTTTACATAATGATGGTTTGCACCTCCGTCTGTTTTTCACATATTTTGTTTCAGCCTTACAAAAACAAGTTCAAAAGAGATTTGTTGAATGTCTGATTTCTTTTTTTTTTATATTCCACAAAAACACCCATTTATGTTCAAGTTGTTTGCATGAAATCAAGCACTGGTATTTGTTTTCCTATTTTCACAAACTAAAGGCACCAAGTTCATGCTATGGAAAAAAAAAACCTTTCCTTTTTTTCTTGAATTGACATTCGAAATTAGAATTTAACCACTGACATCTGTGCCTGTTTTAATGATGTTAGCATAATGACTGTGGCATCATTACTCAGCCAACATCTCATTTTGTGAATTACATTATCTGGGTCATCACCTGAGGTAGAGGTCACAAAAGCTGTCAAACAATGAGGAATTATAGGAATAGGCCAGAGTCACCTTTTTTTTGCTCATACAGCATATAGCATAGCATTTAGTATCAATGCTGCAGCTTGGAGACGAAGAAAATAAAAAATAACAAGAAGAAAAATACAACTTGGTGCATAGGCACCGAATTAGTTTTTTTTGTCTGTGGCTCACAGGCGCACGCCCTTTAAAAAGAAAAAAGTAGTGAAAAACATTGCATTTCAGAACCTTAGGAAATGGACAGCTACCGACACAAACTCACATGACTATTAACTCGATAATGAAGCCGTAAAGTAGGCTCTCTTTTAACTCAGGACAGCGCCGCATCTCACAAATACAGATTACAGGAAAAACAGGAAATTAAGAATCAATGGAGCAGGGGACTGACAGCGACATAACCAGTCCCACTATGACAGATGTTCCATTTAGCAACAACTGCAATGTTTCATTTTTCAACGAATGTCGAGTATTTTCAAGCTCCAGAGCACCCATGGCATCGGCGCCTACAACTTGGTGGGCATTTTTGTTGCGCACAAAAGTATTTTAGTTTATGTTGTAGCGGCTCAGAAAGAAACCAAGCTTGAACCCCAGTAGCATGACTCACCGACAGGCAGCTTAAGATCGAAGTTTACTTTGGCCAAATACACGCAAGGATCGCAACCAGACAGTCAGATCAGGCGAACAAATCCAATAAGGGGCTCGGTAGAGAATCATTAAACGGCAGGCAGGATGAGGGATGCTAAGCTAGGCGGAAGCCTTTAGACAATTTGGCAAAGCCATGGGGTGCTTTTCATTACGCTCCCTTATGCTTCCTCTTGCCTTCCGTGACCCGGAAATCAATCCCAGAAGAGCGAGGAAAACACCCCCAAACACATTTTTTTGTTCCCGAGTTATACAAACAATTGAAGATGAGCCACACTTTGACAACTTTATTTCTACTGTGTTTAGAGAGACTTAAGTTCAGAAAAAAAGTAATGTCATTCACAGAAAGCACAGTGCTCCCTCTGCGTCGTGTTCTGCCATAATTACCGTAACACATCATCAAGACACTGCACACTTCATACATATGGTTATTTGGACCGTGACCTGCGGGTCATCGCTGACGCAGGTGGATAATTAGTTCTAATTGTCTTTTGTACAATAACAACCAAAGACAGAGGAGAGCTGCTGATGGAGGGCGTACATGGATGAATAACAAGGTCACGGAGAAAATGAAAGAACAAAACAGAAAGAACTGTCTACAGAAAAAGTCTCAGAGTGCATCTGCCTACATCTGTACAATATGAGTCACAGATTGAGAAAGACGGGTAAGGAAGGAGAGATGAGCTTGATTTGACACACCAGAAGGCCGCCATTGTTTCTTCAAAACCCCTCTTTTTTTACTTTCCAAACTTTGTTTTTGTTGCTTTTTTTATTATATTTTTACACTTCTGTCCTTTGATGGCAATCTCCTTTTCTCTCTCTGCCTCAGCAACTGCTTTAAGTCAGACAGAGAGCCACAAGAAAAGCAGCTGAGACAGCTTTGCTGTGACTGTGGTGACAATGATCCTACTTCTTTGGAAATTACATGAATAACCTACATAGTTCAACATCTAACTAAAATGAGTCTCTGTCTGTCATTCCAACCCAGTCTCACGGCAGTGCATGAAATGGTCACATTATTTAATCTATTGATTTGTGTACACAGACACGTTTTTGTGTGGTGGTGAGCACGAAATTTAAACAAAAAAATTTCAGTGGGAAGCATCTTTTGTGATCACAGCATGACTACGGTAACGAGTAGTATTGAAAAGCGAAGATACTCGCAGGGAAGTTGGTTGGTTGGTTGGTTGGTTGGTAAGTTGGTCGGTTGGTAAGTTGGTTGGTTGGTTGGTTGGTTGGGTGAATGGGTCAAACAACACAGGACTTTCACCCCGGAGACCGGGGATCGTCTCCCAAGTTTGATGAAAAAAAGTTGTTCTTTTCCATGGTTTTGCAGAGGCTCCATGGAGGGCTTTCGCCGTAGCCTATGTAAGTGGCCTGAAGTTTATAACGCTACCAAGCCACGGCCGAGCCAAGTGTGTTGCCGCAACGTGTAGTTACGTTTTTTTGAGAGGTGCACGTCAGGCTCCTGCGTAGGGTCCGCTCTAGGTTGGTGAAGTTAGAAGTATAAATTAGGCGTAACTCACAGAGCCCCTGTTGAAGATCACATTTATTAGTAGTGCTTGCAGTATGTACACACTGTGTAGCGTATTGACAGGGGACCCCTATTAACTGTCACTCTGCCAAATGGCATGCTGGGTACAGATAAGGAAGAAGAGATCAGAGGTGTTACACTGTACAAAAATAACAAGCGTTGGTGATGGGAATTTCAGAATGGCCGCTTTTGTTCCCGGAAATAGTCTAGGATCCAAGGAAGTGCAGCGTCGAGTGTGAAGTTGTTTGCATGAGTAGTTCTCAAGAAAACTGCATGCAGCAACAACGGAGGCCATGCAATCGAACATCGATGCATCCACGCTTGCCGCACTTTGGCCGTTTTGTTGTTGCTATTTTAAAATGGAACTAGCTAGTTAGCTAGTTAGTGTCACGGGACGTATCCCCACGGAGGTTGTGTTAATGTTATGTCCGCGTCTTCACACAAATGAACCATCAACTGAGTGTCAGGATGAGTACGGCTGGTCAGCGTTGCAGCTGAAGACACGCCGAGCCAAACGATGCCAGGTAGGCCTTTAACCCTTACTTTCAGTCGTGCGGCCAAGCGGTTAGCTTTTCTAATTTTCAAATGTACGAGTAAATCCAAGATCTGGTATAATCGTAGATGTAACGAGAGTAATCAAGCTTCCCAAGGGTTGGTAGACTGTTCATCTGATACAGTATGTTTATGACAAGATGTGACAAGAATTGCAATAGATTGTCAGTCTGTAAACATGAACCTGAACTGAAGGGAGCTTCGTCCCAAACAGGTCAGACATCACAATCAATCGTCTTTCCCCTTTGAGTTGTTGTAATCCCATCAGACCTCTCTGCAACACACAAGTTCAGGGTTCAGGCTCCTGACTCTCTGCACGCCTGAAGGATCAGAGCAGCTCAGTATCACACCCTCCACCACCCATCCCTCCCTGCCAGGGAGTGCCATCTCATGGTTAGCGCTCATTACTGCACGGGGGATTGATGCCCAGGTGGATTAAGTACTGCAGTTTTCCATTAAAATACATGACAACATTTAATACCTACTAGGAGTCAGCACAGCCTTAGGTTACTTGATCATGTATCGCCTGATTGGCTGAGTGAGCTGGGAGGACAAAGTGAATAAATGGTACTCTCTTTTCCCTGAAGACTTTGAGTTCAAAGCACCCAACCTTCAGTTGCTCCTTTCAGACCAATAGCTAGGGCTGTAACCATGTGCGATATGAAACCAAAATCACGGCACTCATATCCACGAATCTGTGTCGCGGAGTGAGAAGGCAGAATCGCGACACAGCCCTTCCAACTCCCAGAGTTATCCTTCCCGTCCAGATCCAATGCTACCACATCTTAAATTAGTATTAGTCCTTTTGGTGCCTCAAGACGGCTAAAAGCGAGGGGGGGACGAATACCAGTAACACAAATTGAGGTGTAGTGTTGAGAATGGCCACTGTTCTGACTGGGTCTGTTAATTGACGATTCAGTAAACTGCTGTTAGCGTCCTTAGCACCGGAGTTAAGTGCTGAGCAGGCCGGCTGCTAGCTGGCTGGGGGCTGACTGTGGATGTGTCCCCGGGGGCGGGCTGTAATGATAGTGGATAGCTGCTAGCTGGCTGGGGGCTGACTGTGGATGTGTCCCCGGGTGGCGGGGCTGTAATGATAGTGGATAGCTGCTAGCTGGCTGGGGGCTAACTGTGGATGTGTCCCTGGGGCTGTAATGATAGTGGATGGCTGCTAGCTACTGGGGGCTGACTGTGGATGTGTCCCCGGAGCTGTAATGATAGTGGATGGCTGCTAGCTGTCGTCTAGCTACAGTTAACATACTGATGAATTTGTTAGCCCAGAGTTGTTAACCTTTGTCAAAACAATCATACCAAAAATAACTGTGTGTTGAATAATGTCGTAAAAAAAAAGTAAAGTTACTTTTTCCAGTCTAAGGAATAAAATGTAAAATTAAAAAAGTTAGGGGTCGCAGTGAAGTAGCAATAAACAAATTGCAGTGGTAAAAAAAGAAAGCATTAAATCAATGAACAATTTTTCTTCAATCAGTTCACAAACCCCCTTATTTCTGTTCCATGAATGAGTTCCCCAGTGCATTCAAACTGATTTCAGCATCAATAGATCATCAATAAATAAAGATATCATGCTTTATGGGACAAATCAGAAGGTGGAAGGTTGAAATGCCCAAATCATTTCATCATGTTAAATCACTTCAGTGAAACCTTTTTGCATTCACCACACATTAAACCGTTCGAAAAAGTTGTAACCGGTGTTGAACCAGCAGCTTCAGGGCTGAATATTAATTAAAAAAACTAACATGGAATCAGTTGGAAACTCTGAGCTGCTGTAAACCAGCCTCCACCGTCCACCTCAGCCTGCTGTGCATTTTAATGTGGCTGCTCAGGCTCAGCGGTGAGGTAACTGTCTGATCCTGTCTCGTCTCCTTGTCCATCATTCTTCGGTTCTTCTCTTTCCTCTCTGTTCTTTTCTTAATCTGCCTCTTCCTTTCTATTCAGTCCTCCAACTCTGTCTGTCTGACCTTCTTGTTTGCACACAAACCATTTATCACAATGCCAGGCACATCTGACTGCAGTGTTCTCTCTGCAGTACTCCTTCAGTTCTCTCTCTCACACATAGAGATAGTTAAAAAATACTGAATGAATACTTAATGTAGACTACTAGAGTATATATCTTATAATATCAATGTCAAATTACTTGAAGTGATTGCTTGTTTGTATAGAAGCCTTCTTACTGGATTATATTGCATTTTTTTCATGTGTCTGAGTTCTACCCAGAGCTCCTGATAATCTGGTTGTTGGATATGAATGTGAAGAGCATTACTGTATTAGTTAAGCTCTTACATTTTGAGCATACTACAACACACCCACACAAATGCATTTTACAGTGACGGGCCCATGTTTCAAAACTGTTTTCAACACTTGGTTTGTGAATATAAATGCAAATACTTGGGTTGGTGACTAGATGTAACTTTTTAATGTTTCTGAAGCTCTGTCATTTTTCATACAATGGTCCTAAATGACCAGTAACGGCAAACGAGACTAACTAATGAACGCTATATTTATATTGTTTTTTAGCAAGGTATCTGCCCGGTTCCTATTTTCCTCACGAAGTAACAGAATGATTTGTGGCTGGTAGATGGAGCTACAGGAACACATTCTGATTGGTCCCAGATTTCTTTGTAATAGCAAAAACGGCTGTGTTAGCGTATCCAGCCAGTAGAGACAGGTAAAAGGTAGCAGGAGATTTCTTTATAAAAGGCCTAATTGTATTTTAATGTTATTTTAGGAGTTATCAGCTGTAATTATGGCTGATGCCGGGGCAGGGCCAACACAGAAAAGAAGGAAAATAACCCTCATGTTGTCTTCGGGTCAAATTTGACCCGTTTTCAAAGTTGTTTTTTTTTAATATCCGAATCAAAGGAAGTCGAAATAAGGGTGAAAAATGTTGGAAAAAGCAGCAAAAAAAAAATAATAAAAAAATAATAATAATAATTTAAAAATAAAATAATTAAAAAATATTTTAAAAAAATATTACCAAAACTTAATAAAAAAAAACTTTGTAAAAAGCAACAAAAATGTTGAGATAAGGGAAAAATGTTTTTCAAGGTCAAAGGGAAGACCAAACAAGGGTTGAACGAAGAACAGCTAAAACTTATAAGGGAAAGTGAAAGACAACGGGCGATAACATGAGTCAACATCGACGGATTCAAAACCCACCCTGAATTGGCCCTCAGGTATGGAATATGTCTGTTTCATTCATAAAATGACTTTACAATGCACATTGTGGTTGTACGCCAGTACCTGACATTAAATTACGCCCCCCCCCCCCTTTACAATAAGCG
>NC_045746.1:24257857-24284951 GCF_008692095.1 Etheostoma spectabile | reverse complement strand
ATTCCTTTTAGTCCGTGTTTGTGTTGGCCGACGATTCTTTTCCCTTGTTCCCCTGTAACATTACTTGTGTAAAGTGTCCGTGGGTTTCATGAAATGTGCTATGTTAATCTAAGTTATTATTACGTCGGTTGCTACAACATTCCCGTGCCACAGTGACAGTGATACCTGGTGTAAGATATCCAAAGTAAGCAACGATACCATATGCAACAACTTATTTGCTTATTGAAATGACTGATTTTCTGGTTGAGCAAAACGTTCATTGTGACAATTTGACCTCGCGGTTACAGTTCCTCGGTAATCTACAGTAATACATCACCATATAGAAAAGAGCTTTACGGCAGCAAGTGTGGTAAAAACACTACTGCTTTTGTCCAAAATGGCCGCTACAATCAATACAAACTGACTTTAAGCTGGGCACAAACAGCGGCCTCCGGGGGAAAAGTCCTGTCTTTGTTTGACACATCCATCCCCCCCAACGTCCTTTCTACACAGACTTGATTATATTTGTAATACATCAGAATTGAGAATGCAGTTTTATTGTGTGTGAATAGTACTGGAACCTCTATTTCCCCCCTAATATGACATGGCAGATCCAAATAGCTTATTCAGGGTTTCATCACATCAAAACGTTGGTGAAATCTACAATCCACCCCTAGAATAGACATTTTTAGCGTTCTATTCATAGTAAGATATGGTCTTTTAGTACAGACTGTGAGGGTGTGAGGGTTTCACTGTCTGGTTGGAATTGATCTCACGGCTCCGACATCTGACCATGTGAGCCAACCGGCAGCTAACCTGACAGTGTAACTTGTTTTTGAGGTGATGAATCTACAATTCCCTTTTCAATCAGCAGGATCGTAGCGGTGGCCGCAGACACGAGACTCCCAGGCGGAGTCGAGCTGACACAAGCCCACCCGCTGCAGCTTTTTCCCCTGGGTCGGCTTTAATGTCATTAACAGGTGGGGGGCAAAAATAGATAGAAGCACATACACACGCAGATAAGGAGTTGGGGTTGTGTGTGCGTGCGTGCGTGTGTGTCTCGGTGTGGTGTGACACATTTCTACACAAGTACATTTTAAAGCCATTAGACTTGTCCAGCACAACTGTCCACGTTAGCATAAACAAACAGATTCACTTTCAGAAGCGAATACCATTCCTCTCACACACACACACGCGCACAAACACACACACAACACACACACACACCACACACACACACACAACACACACACACACACACCCACACACACAACACACCACACAACCACACACACACAACCACACAGAATCTTAAATAACCCCCCATCCTCCTTCGGACGTAACACCGAATCCTACTTGGACCTCCACCACTTCCCCTCCTACCTCACCCACCTCTCTCTCCTCGCTCACTCACTCTCTCTCCTCGCCTCGCCCTCAGTCACTCCGAGCAGAAGCACACACACAAAAACCAGGTCAGCAACTTGTTAATACCATTGTTGTGATGTGTGTGAAGTGGCGGCGGGCGTTGTGGAGCGTGCGTGCTGCACCTGTTAAAGAGGGGAAAAAATAAAACTAAGGTGTCTAATTTTAGCATGATATTGTTTGTCTGCTAAACTGTTTGAGGGAGGGGGGAGGGGGAGGGGGAGGGCGGCGGTGAGCTAGTGGGTGGAATAAAGCTGAAATGGCTGCTTCTTTAAACGTTGCAAGTGTTTATGGAGTCCAGTTTGCTTTGACGTTACGCAGGAGCTTTCTCCTCAGACCAAAAATTCCATTTTGACTTATTCTTGGAGACAGTAAGAAGGATATTTTAAGAGAGAGTGAACTGTATAAAGAGTGTTTGTCGCTGGCGACAGCCGCTGTAATGACTTCCTTCCTCGTGCTTCAACGCTACTTTTCCAGGGAGGCCAATTGGATGCCTTATAAAGAAAGCCATGGTCAGATGTCATGAGTAAGGACAGCAACGTTTACTAAATGCTTTCATATTCTTGACCACTAACATTATTGTTCTGTAATGACAGATGTGAATGTTGCTTGGTTGTTTACTGTGGTTTTACATATGCATTAAGTAGAATTATATTTGTTCTTTGACATATTCAAATGCATTTATTAATGTATACAATCCTGGTTTTAGCGTTGGACTTATCAGGAACTGCATGACAATAAATCAATACAGAATATAATAACCCAGTAGTGAAAAATACAGCCAGTAGTATTTTTAACATCAGTATTGCAGTTGTTTGTTCCAGTGTAAGAGTAGTTCCTAGAAAGGCTGCCAAAGCGCGTTTGAACAAGATGCCCAGTGCCTCATTCATTGCATATCTCTTTTGAAAACAGCGTGGGTGTAAAAGCTACACTCAGTTAAATGTCCAACTGTTCTTACTGTCCAACCTGAGATGCACCTGGCTTCGACCGTGGCGCTGGGAAATGATGTAGAACAAAGAGCGACAAAGTCAAATGGAGGTCGGGGCAAATGGATGGGTCATAAAAAACGAAGCCCTATCACCCAAGAGATCGCTGTTCCTGTACTTGTGATCCCAAAAGAGACAAGATAAGATAAGATAAGATAAGAAGACGTTATTAATCCCGCACTGGGAAAATTCCTTTGCTACGGCAGCTCAAAGAAAAAACTTACACGCGTTAGATTAACACAAATAAACATTATGTAGACATAGGCAAAAAAATCTAGTGGGAAAAATAGAATTAGTTATAATATTAATAATAGTAATAAATCAAACATTTACACAATCAACAACCTTCTGTAAACAGTACATAGATACAGATATACAGATAAAAAAAAGTCAAGGAAAAGTCAACGCTGACTTCTTTTACGTACGTAATATCATTAACAAACAGAAGTAACGTAACAAAAACGCTTATTTTAAGTTAAACCACAATTTTTTTCCTAAACCTGACCATGTAAAACGCAGAGCAGATACACGTCATTAAGAATGGCGAAGAAGCCATTTCCCGTAACGACATGCTGTTATCTCATTGATTTGCGCTATGGAAAGGTCAAGGTTTCCGAGCGGTGCACAACGCCAGGGGTAGGGCAGCACATAGTCCGGCTCTCACCATAGCAAATCATGAACGAATGCGGCTCAAGTCTCGCATTGCCAGACTTTCCTCCACAACGCTGTGGAAGGGGGTCTGGCTGGTCCACACAGTACTTTGGGACTACTTGGGTTTCTTGGCTTTTCTTTAAGCCAATCACAATGGCCCATGGGCGGCGCTGAGCACCGGATGAAGCCCCAGTGCAAACAGCCTCGGGAAAGAACTCGTTCCGGTGGGACATGTGCACGTTTAAAAGTTGTTTCATGTGGATGTAAACTACCTAAACCTAAACCTACTCTGTGTGTTAAATTACACCAAAGCGTCAGTATGCAACTAGATGGGAGTGGGAATGTGTTTTACTATCCCTCCAACACTGCTTCTTCTTGTATGACTTCTTCTGCTACTTGTAAGCTAAAAATACTATCTTATATTCTTAGAATAAAAATAAAATCAATTACTCAGTTATGTTTAAAATTTGTACTGCAATGACCATTTTAAATGAAGTGCCCATATTATGAAAAAAAAAAAAAATCACTTTTTCTGGGATTTGGGGTGTTATTTTGTGTCTCTGGTGCTTCCACGCACACACAAACTTGGAAAAAAAAACAACTATCCATGCTGTTTTGAGAGAGAAACAGGTTTCTGAACGAGTGAGCTGTTCAAAATCTGCACGACTTTCTACGCCTGAACCTAACCTGAAAATTAACATTATATGGGTGCTTTAAGCAACATTTAATCGTTTATTGACATGCTGTCAACTGCTTTGAGTGGATAAGTTCTTAATTCTCTGTTGTCAAATCTAATGATTTCATGATGATCTAAATATCTCAGTTGTAGGTAGATTCATTTAAGACTTACCCAACTAGAAGCTTTAAGCTTTCTTCCTTTTATTCAATTTGAATATTTTCAAATGGTAAAACTAAATGTCTCCACTCAGGGGTCAAGACAAACGACATAAAAAGTATAATTTTTTTTGACATTTACACAAAATTTGTGACAAATAGACTTTCTTTTAGGCGTAAATAGCATGATGACTTAAGTAATTTCTTATGAATTTATTGCATAGACTACACTGTACATGCAGCGTCTTGTTCATTGTCGACAACCAGTGGGCTTTGGTACATTTCTTCACGTGATGCACCACTGCAGCAAAAATGAACTTGGTGACTGAGTCTATCTGTGTCAGTGTTTAAACTGATAAGATGTGAGTCACCAACAGGATATGAGTTAAATATGTGTGAAAGTGTATTTTTGATGTATTGTACTGTGCCGTTTTGTCCTGTCTGTATTCCGTGGAGAACTTTGCCAGAAAACGATCCAAAACTTACACTCCGTAGCTTGTTAGGTTGATAACAAGACAGACTGCGATGGGAAAGCAGAGCTATGTGTTCTCCCCAGGGAATGCGTTTCATTTTTTGCTGACAAGAGGAATGACGGCAGGTCATGTCTGTTAGCGCCACATCCTGGTGGAATGCAGCGGGACAGCTGCGTCATTGACCCTACAGCCATTATGTGTTTAAGATGCAATTCATCGGCAGCGTATTTATGTGATTTCTCCATCACAGAGCTTCTCGGAATAGATAATTGGTTATGGCTTGAACATGATGAGTGTTTTTGTGCCGCTGTGGTACCACAAAAGCGTCTCAGAATAGAAAGCAGGTTACGATACAGTACCCTGAGTGTTTTTTCTGTTGTTGCTTTCATTTAACATCTCAAAATAGACAATTGATTGTGATTCCACTCTGCTGCAAGTGCTTTAACATTGCTTTTCTGTTCTGATAGAAAAAAATAGAACAGACAGCATAGATAATTATATGTGATTGGAGGAAGCTTTTCTTCTATCAGAAGCTTCAACTAAGGAAGTCTCCGAATTCTGGATAATACGTAAAGTTACTAGTCTTTGATTTATTTAGACTATAATAGAAAGACTTATTTTCTTACATTTTTAGATCTGACTTGTTTGTTTTCAAACGGCCCAATTACAAAGGAACTAATTCTTTTAATCTAAATTTACTGGACCTATTAGAGTTCTGGCAACCAGTCAATCTGGGACATTTTGATGATTTTGGCACCAAAGGGTCCTAGGAGTCCCCTTTTGCCCCAAGCACTCTATTGCATTACATTCATTTGGCCCAAGAACAAGAGATGGATGTCACCAAAGATTGTAAATGGATACATCCCAAATCAGCAAATTAGAGGATATTTACTGATATGTTTTTGCAGTCTGTATTTTAATATCTTTTTGTTATCTCGATTTTGACCGCAGTGTGATGGTATCTCAATATGCAACCGGTGTTTTTTTAAGAAACACAGCACCTTCCCAGGTCTATGAAAGAAATGGTGCAGTAGCTAGGTGACCTTTCACCTTGTGATCCAAAGTCAAAATGCGAGGCACAATATACACTGTACAGACGTACGTTGGCCATTCCACCTGCATTATGCCAGTGTTCAAAGATTCATTTTTTTTCGACCTGAACCCTATTTTTCTGTTTTTGTGTCTAAGTTACTTATGGGAACAACAATCTTTGACATTGGTCAAATATTAAATGAGATTGCTGCAGTTGGCAAAATAAGCTACAATGTAAGATAATAGGATACTTGTCTAGCTTGTATTTACTGTACCTTCACAAAAAGGGCTCATTTTGCCACTGACAGACTCAGATTAATATTATATTAATACAAGTGTCTCACAACATCATGAAAAGGATTTCTAAGGAGGTTGACCTTTCTGTTTAAGAGTAAGCTTTTGCTAAACCCACCAAACTCCATGTAAATTATAGATGAATAAAACCAGTGGTGCAGTTTTACTGTCTTTTGCTTTGGCTTTCAAATCACAGCAAACAACTGTGTATGTGTCTCTGTTTGTCTTTCATGTTGTTTCCCTCACACCTACTGATTATGTTTAGTTTTCTGTTGAAAAATGAATGTTACAGTTCTCATAACACATTTAACATGGAAATTGACAAAGAAGGGAAGTCATTTTCATTATCGCTCACATCCACACGGGTCCAAAGTTCTGGCCTAAACAGATTTTGTGCACATGTAAACAGTGTTGGGAAGGATACTTTCAAAACATATTTGCAATTGTTTTCATGTTGGGGCTTCTGGGAAATGCATGGAGTTTCCTTAAAGATCCCATGGCATGACAGTTTCACTTTATGAGATGTTGAACATCAATATGAGTTCTCCCAGCCTGCCTATGGTGCCTGGGTATCCTGCTCTACCTTTGATAAAATGAAATCTCAGATGGACCAATTTGGAATCTTGCACCTTATGAGGTCATGAGGGGAAAGGTTACCTCCCCTTTCTCTGCTTTGCCTGCCTAGAGAATTTGGGCCACCCATGATAGAGAGACATCATGGCTTTGAAATGAGCAAAGTGGCAGTTGGTCAAGGCCACACCCCCCAGCCTCCACCTTGGCCCCCCCTCTCTCAGTTGAGAAAGCACAGCTAGCATTTATTAATACTGTTTCTTGGATATTTTTGTACCATGAAATGTGGAGCAATTTCTTCTCCTGCATCATTCCTCCATCTATACATTTCTGTTCTTTATAAACTTATGTTTGTGCAAAAGACCTTGGGTCTCATGTATTGAAATGTGCGTAGGATCCTTACTAAAAGTGTACGCACGCCCAAAAGCCAAAAATAGCGCACACCAAAAAAGAATTACATTTATAAAACTGTGTGTACTCATGTCCAAAAGCAATGTTCCCTTTATAAATCACACATGAACCCACAAGTGTGCGTAAGTTAATCAGCCTCTTATCCCCCCCCCCCATTTTTACCCATACATAGTCAATGTAAAGGACCTCATGAATGCTGATCAGTATGTTAATGTATGTTAACACCTTGCCAAAATGACAGCATCGACTGGTGGTATCCTCCACCCTGAGATACAATTTGAAGATGAAAGTCTAGTTGGCAAACACGCTTTTCTTCATGCAGGTTTCGTCACCAACAGTATTAAAGTTCAGACCGATAACGAGGACATGAAGTGGAATGATTGCGCGAGAGCTTAACGTCTGTATTTCCAGACTTTGACATTTGATGATATATGCACAGCATCAAAGACAGATATTTAATACTTAATTATTATTATTTTCTTTTTCCCTGGTTTAGTACAAGCAGAAAAAAACTGCTGGATTTAATCTTCATGACAACGTTGATGATATGGAGTGAAAAAATGCACGTCAGGCATCAATATAATATAATCATTTTCCCATATGTACTTTTTGCAGTCTGACATCAGTTCACCTCCTCACCACCTGCGTCCCATTGTCTCCAAAATGTGCATATGCGTGAGTTTGCGTGGAGGGCCACGCATTCTCCCGTCAAGTTCGTTTAAAAAAAATTACCTTTGCGTGAGAACTGGTGCACGCACATTTTCAGCCCCATTTTGTGCATACGCCATGTTTATGAATGAGACCCCAGAACATCTGTTCAAGGGCAGTAGTATATACATGCCTTCTAGCTACTTTCACTTTCTCATTCTCTTTTCTCGTTCCATTTCCATCCCCAGGTTACATCACTTCATCCACTCCTGACTTCTACCTCTACAGACTCTCAGCGGCTGCATTTTTCTACACACATTTTCTGTCATTTTTTTTTTTCATTATGATTCACTTATCAGTTTTGCATCCGTCGTCAAAGCCGCCATTTTTTCTCGGGCTTTTTCTCAAGAGAAGGCCGATTCCTGCCTTTGTCTAAGGAACGTTTTTCACAGAAGTATGCTTCATTTTTCATACCAAGAAGACGCTTTGGTTTTAAACTTTTTTATTCTGCTTTTGTATACCGTTTGTTTTGCTGTTCTTGTCACATAGCTTTCTTGTAAGGTTCACATTTCTACCTCTTTCTGTGCTTTTCCTTCCTTCCTGTCAGATACACCTGTTGGACTTTTATACTGTCTCAGGTATTTGTCCTGTTTTTTTTTTTTAATGGGCACAAACTGACAACAGTTTTCCTCTGTTTTTGTTCTTTTTTTAACCATCTCCGTCGAGGGCAAAGCGCTAGGCAAACTTAGCGGCTAAACTGAATACCACTCAGCTGTCTTAGTTGTTTTCTATTTTGCAACAATATGTGGTCTACCTTTTCTGTGGCCGATGATGACGGCCGCATGGCGCCGCCAGGTACGGCGCTCGCAACAGTAGGAGCACCCCAGGGTGCTGGAGGAGGTCTGACCGGCCTCATGACTGGACGCGGCGGGGGGAACAAGCGCCGCAGGACGACGTCAGCAGGACACACCATGAGCGAGGCCCTGGAAGGGAAGGTGACTGGTTTCATAATGTGTAAATGTGTGTTCCCCCTTAGGCTGTATGAAAACACTTTGGAGCTAATGGAAGCCATCAGTCATTCAGCTGCTTTTTTCAACTGAAACCAGGCTTGTCCAAAGGGCAGGGAACACTCCACAGGAGCAGTTAAATGACTTCTAATGTTAAAAAATAAGTATTTACAAAATGTCAAATGCAGTTCTTTGACATTACGGAGGGAAAATGTTGTAACAATCATGTGAATAATCTGCAGGTGGGACATACAGTACATTCTCAGGCTGTTCTCATGTAGCTATGAGAAGTTATGCACTGTAATTCATATGTATTCCACATATTTGTTTGCTGTATGCACCAGATTGACTGCTACTGTGTAAGAATGCTGCAGACCACACAGAGGAGGTCGGGGGGGTTATAAAACACAGCGCTTTCCAGCAGGGGAGTGGAGTTAGTTTTCTGGGGAAAAAATCTAGTAAAACGCATGTTCGTTCCTCGGGAGTGTTTTAATCCAAACAGAGATCTTTTTCCTAAACTTAACTAGTCGTTTTAGTGCCTAAACTTAACTCTTGTCGCCGCATGCTGCTCACTGATGTCCGCTGAAAAGGTGCTCTGTACCCGGCTCAAAGTCACCTTTTGTCGCCTAAACTCAACTAGCAACTGCTCTGTTGCCGGCTGTCGCCTAATTTCGTAAGATATACGAGTTGGTGTGCAACTTTTCGTACGACATCGTATAAATTCTGTAATGAGAATGCGTTAAATTGCTTAAAGTTGACAGCTAAGATCTCATGCTCTTCTATTTCACTTTGACATTTTCACACACATACTGTATATAAATAGTTTGGAGGGCATTAATTCCCTACTATAGTATTCTAAAGATAATACCTGAAATAACCAGACAAAAAGTCCTTAATTTTTCTCCACACAGATGTAGAAAAGCCACCCACGCATCTCAACTGCTTATTTGGGGGTTGATATTTCATCTGCTGAGGACATTAAACATTCAGAGATTGTTCTTTCCCTTTAGTATTGTTACTTCCACACTGCACATTACTGTAGGATATCTACTCTAAGCTCATCTTGATTAATTAGCTCTTGTTTTCTTTGTGTGTATCACAGCACTTTATGGTCCAGTTCCAATGTCCATCCCCTATGTACTGAACTCCCACAGACAATAAATGACGGCAAGAGCATGATTGTTGTAAGTGCCTGAGTAAAAAGAGGGTGCAAGGGGACTAAAAGCAGTAAAAAGAAAAATCAGAAGGACTAAAATCAAATAAAATGTATACATATACTGTATATATAAAAGCTAGACATGGTGGTTACTACTATGTGCATGTGGACTTGCTCTTGCCAGCTGATTCAATTTCTTTGTGATTCATTTTCATAATTTCAGATTTCCTTCTAACATTAGCGTACTGTTGTGTATTGTGTTGTCACCAGATCAAGTTGGCATTCTTTGTGGCCATTGTGGGCGTAGTCCTGACCGTCCTTGGGGTGGGGACAGAGTTCTGGGTGGAGCTTGCCCCGTCAAAGAGTTTCTACAACAACCAGGTGAAATATTAGAAATACCAATAAACAAGAACTTCAGTGTGTGACTTCATTCTTTTCACTGATATAAAATAAACATGAGGATAAAAACCGCAACTAAAGAATTTCCTGTAAGACACACATCACATTTGTTGTATAAAGCTAAACACTGATAAAATAAGAATGTTAATGCTGATGTCTTAAAATAAACCTCTCTGATTTTGATGTTGCAGACTTGCCTGACAGCTCACTACGGCCTGTGGAAGGGCTGCACAAAGACATTGTGGGTGTCTGATATCGACCCCGAGAGAGAGAGCTGTGGACCTGCTGATCTACCTGGAGGTGACTCATAAATCCACTGACCCGTTGGGTGGATGCCTGTCTAACTTTTATGATGGCGGCTGGCTGGTCTGTGTGAGGAAGGGAGTTTTAAGCTGATGATTGACACACCAGCTAGCCGACTGGACGTTTGTCAAACTTGTTGGACAGCTCAGTTTGAGGGAGTGCGTTAGCATGAATGAGAGGTCTACCTGATTCTTTGGCTAGACAAACGATGCTTGGCTCCCTGTTTGATGGCTGGTTGGATGATTGCTCTGGCTGACTAACTGCCTGAGTCAGTGTTACATAGTCTGACTGAAAGAGTGAGTCCACAAGTTGCTTTTGGGTGAATGGAAATATAATTTGGATTTTGAAACTCCTCAGGTCTTGGGCAACAATAGCCATCATTTTGTTTTGGGTGTTTAAATAAGGGATTTTTAATGTGTTTGTGGTTGCAAAGGTATCGCTCTTGTTTTGTATTTTACATGAATAAATTAAGACCCTGGTAAAGAAGAACTGGCCAATACAGCAGTATAGCCCAATAAATACATTTGCTAAACCAGACACACAAAGAAATACTTAGACATACAACAAAGTGAATGGCTTATTCTATACAATACTATAAAAGAAACTTGAAAATGTAATTTTAACTAAGTTCAGTTCTGCTGCTGTACACCATCTTATTTTAGTTGTAGGTTGTTAAAGGGATAGTTCAGATGTTTTGAACTGGTGTATGAGCTTCTTCTCCATAGTCATTGTAGATGGAAGTCGGCATGCTCTGAGTTTGGAGAAGCAGGCCGGAGTACCAAGATGCAAAGCAACGTACTGCTGTGGACGGGAGCGGCAGCTAGTATTTCAGGCTCAACTAGAAAAATCACCATCAAGTGTGTGCTATATTAAGAATATTCAAAGTATTTTTTCACCCCATTAGTTATGGACAGTGTTACATTGTGTGAGAGATTATTTGCTCCGAGTGTGTGGACAAAGCGAGCCGATCTACTTTTCCATGTTGATGATATCATTAAAATGAGAAAAACAATGGAACAAAACAAAAATCGAGGGACATTTAGAATAGATAAAAATGATTAATTGCGAGTTAACTAGGACATTAATGCGATTAAATAGTTTAATGGTTTGACAGCACTAACAATAACACAAACTAACTAGCCGACGGAGGCAGAGGTAGAACAGCAACTCCTGTGTTCTATTGTTGGTATTACATTGACTATGGATGGATAAGTACCTCATACAATCCCACTTCTGAACTATACTATTTAAGTCTCTTACGTTTTTATAGGTTTCTCATTACAGGTGCAAGAACAGCTAATGGAAATAAAGAAGGACCATGGGTTGAAAATGACAGTTGGATGTGTAACTCTGGCAGAGTGTGGAAAACAATTATTGAAGCTATTTGCAGGATTGTCTCCCCTTTTCCATGACTCACCTGTATGAGCTCTCCTTTTGAAGAATGACTCACAAAACAGACAGACTGAGAAAAGTCCACCAAGTGCTCTCTGTGTGTGTTCGTCATTGATTTCAGTCAAAGATACCCGTTTGACTTTCAGCAAAACAAATGAGAAAGATTCACAGGGTTACTAGCTTAGTAGTTAATGGGGTTACAGTGTGCCCAAGGACGTTTTAAAAATTAAAAAAAAATAGACAAACTCTACATTAGATAGTAGTAGATTGGTCACTATCATTGGATGTTCTGTAGGATAAATATCCCAATGGTCAAGTAGTGCAATGCAATAGTTGGCCTTTGGGAGACAGTCCAGTGTATCTAACGTCGATTAACAGCTTACTATTTGCATGGTTGAATAAATCTACCATTAGCCAACCCCCCAGGTCAAATGTCACGCAAAAGCTGGCAAAACTTCAAGGTTTTTATCAACAAACGAAAGACCAAGAGGCATCTTCTTACCGGATTAATGTAGTATATGTTTAGATTGGCATCATCTACAAATACTATATATATATATATATATATGTAGTCACCGGACTTTCATAATTCTGCCACTCCATTGTGGTAAATGCATTGAGTGTGACACCAGTGTGTACATAGTAAATCATTAACCATCGTTCTATCAAAGTGGCATAAGACAAATGATAGATAAATGTTACAGTGACCATGTTTCCATGCGTATAATATTTCTGTAGTTGCCCTTATTTCGAAAAAGACGATATTCCGAAAAAGCTGTTTACATGTTGAATGGAAGTAAATATTCTACTAATGATCATGTTAACATGTAGCCATACAAAATACAATTTATTTTTCAAAGTTCACCAGCAGTGGCAGGCTTGTTCGAGAGTGCATTTACAGCCTCGATCTGCATTTCTTTAACCAGCTTCTTGAAAAGGTTGGCATAGCAATGTGTGCGCATATCCAAAAACCTGTTGATATCCAAGTCTTCGATAATGTTTAAAATAAGCTGTGTTTCTCTTTCTTATCGGGTCTGCAGCCTTCCAAACTGTTGGCTGGTTGGTTTGCGTACAGCAACCATAGCAACGCACAGAGCTGACCATAAACATGCAGTAAAAACTCTGATGGAGATGCATATTCCGAATGCACTGCGGTCTAAAGAATGCATTAAAAACCCGGATAATACCGGCATATCCCACGTCCTAATTAGAAAATGCTTTATTCTGAAAAAGGTCTCATTTGAAATATCCAACCAAAATATGCTGTTTACATGACCTGTATCACATTCTGAATATTGTCACATTCAGAATATCAGTGGAACAGTGGTGGGCATATAAACTCACTGTTACTGCAAATCTGTTGCTGTCTTTGAGCCAGACGCCTACAGTGCAACAACATGAATGATATCTTCTTAAATGGTGTAAACATAGCAAAATAATTAATTTTTGACTGGCCAGCTGCAAAAAGACCCCTTATTTGTCGATGGGATTTGAATTTCTGTCAGTGGCATACGAGTGCATCTCCTCTTAATGCTGATGGTTACTGTGGGGAAGAAAACACCCAGAATACTCTGCGGATGCGGCTTTGATCACACTAATTGGAAGTGATGTGTGTGCGTGTTTTGCTTGCTCGTGTGCACAAGCGTGCGAGTGAACAGACAGAGGTGTCACATTCTATTTGACGGCCAAACTCTAATTACTGTAACACATCATCAGGACGGTGGAATGCTAATTGAGCAGGAAGCATTGGATTGTCACCTTGAGCTCGTCATTGTTGTTCACGGTTGATTATGCAGAGAATTGTTAAAACTAAAGTGTGAATGGCTGAGAGAGACGTGGCCGCTTGAATATCAATAAGATGTTCAATTCTTTAGTTTTCTGTTCTGTTTGGTTTTGCAATTAAGAATTTATAATTGCATTGTATAGGACTACTAATCTTTTTACCTTATGTAAAAATATGGATGTACAGTATGTCCTTATGGCACAGTGGGTCGGAGAGAAACTAATTGTCCATTGCTCTGAATGTCTGGCACTAATTGCAGAATTGACAATAAAGTTGACTTGATCAAGATTATGTGCCGCACCAACAGATTACCTGCCAATGTTTAGCTTTATCTTATTTAAAGTAGCTGTTTCCCTTCCTCCTCTATCTTTTTTCTTCTTCTTCAGAATCAAACTGCACCTACTTCAAGTTTTTCACCACGGGGGACAATGCTAGGATGTTTCAGAAGACAACACGGAAAAGTGAGTCACACGCCTCATTCGGCTCTCGTGGTCTCTCACCTTCCTACCTTATCCTCTCTCTCCATCTTCCTCCTCTGATGCTCTTTCCTTTATTCTTCAGTCACCCTGTCTGTCATCTCCCATGGTTTATCCCTGCCTTCTTGTGTCCTTTTTTCCTCTCTGTCTCCCTTCACCTCCTTGCCACACTCTCAGGTTGGCCATTGTCTGCTCTGTGAGTGTTTGAAATCTATTCCGCCCACTCTGCGTTCAAGTGTCTCTGATCTGCCGTCTACCCTCTCATTTCACTGGCAGCTTCATAATGTATTAAGATCCCACAGTGCCTACGCTGAATGAAGAAAGACAGACGTACATTTAAATCTCTTTGTTTGCTGGTGCCACATCACTGTCACGCTATTGCGATTTAATAAATACGTACTAGAGCTGCTCGAGATCACAAATATCTTACATGTAAATCTTTTGTGATAAAATTAAGGAATTAAGAGGAATCATTTACTTTTTTTACCATATCTCATCCATGAAAACCAAGTTGATATTGGTTTTCTTGTGTTGAAATCTGTGGAGAACCTTCTCAAAAACCTGAACAATCACAAAATCTTTTTTTCCTCAACTCTGAGCTATATAAATAAAATTAACTAGAGCGTAAGCAAAGGGACTCTGCGTAGATCCACAGAGATATTTATGTATCTTTGTAGAAGTATCATGCCCGCAACTAGGCACTTACAGACTGAAAATATTACTATTTGGGAAAGAAAGGAGGCATGTGAAGATGAAATACAATTGCTATTGTTAGATTAACACTGCGGTAGATGGCAGGTTGCAGGAGTTTAAGAAATTTCAGGCTTTCTAAAACCCTGTACATACATAGTAACATCTGTTCTCTATAATGCCAATGAAATGACAATCTGTCCCAGAAGTACTTAAAAGCCCTTTGGTTAGTCATCAGTCCAGGTCCAAAAACCACAGGTGTTCCTAATAATGTGAGACTTGTGTTTTTCTCCTTCCCTGTGCAGATCTGAATGTAGCAGCAGCCATGCTGGCCCTGTTCAGCCTGTTCTTGATGGTGATGGGGGCCATATGCATCGTCATGTGTCTCAGTAAAGAGATCATCTTCTTCCTCAAGCCAGCGTCTGTCTGCTTTATTCTGTCAGGTCAGTCGTTTTCAGAGGAGATCTTTAGGTTGCCATGGGCCAACAATTGTGGACTCATTAGGACAGTGTCCTATATCTCGTTCACAGGTGTCCTGGTGCTTCTCTCTCTGTTGGTCTTCCACCTGTCAGTCGTGGCCTTCCTGGCCAGCGACCACACGGTTCCTCTCCACCACGAGCTCTCCTGGTCGGTGACGTGCATCGGCTGTGCGGCGGCTGTCCTCATCGTGGGAGGGATCCTCTTCCTGTTGCTGGCGCTGCCCTACAGCCCCTGGCAGAGGTGTCTCCCTCAGAAGGACAGCAGCAGCTAGTGACTGGTTGCACTTTATCTGCCCTTTCTGTTTGTGAGGAGGGAGGGTGCAGAGGGGCGTGGGTGTTTCCCAAAGACGTCTTAGCAGAAAGATTGCAGTTTCTGTGAACTTATGTTTATGGGAGAGTGATGGGAGATTCACTGAAATGCACAGAACACCTAGCTGTCTATCTTGTCATTAAAATATTGTTAGGATGAAATAGCTTTTTTGTTAAATCAATACAGTTCAGTGAGCCATTCTGGTTCCCCTTACCTTATCCAGATAACATTGTTGACGTTTAACCTGTTCCTCATCATGGAGATAGCTAGGTGCTAAAAGCTACAGTGAAATGCCTTTTAGTGGAAACAAGTATGGATATTTGATTGCTCAGATGTGCTTGGGAAACAGTCCTGTATTGTCTTACTATCCTGCAGGGTTTGGAGGTAATTTACTCTTCGTTTATTCAACAAATTGATAAGTCCTTGCATAATGCTTTAACCTTTTTGAAATACTGGCTTTTCCACTTCTTTAGATTTGGATTCATTGTCAAACAATAAATATTAAAAACAATATTTTATATAGTGGAGCAGCTAAAGAAGCAGTTTCAAGTCAACAGTTTGAATGTTACTCATTTGCTCAAAGGCTAGCTAACATGTTAGCATTTGGCTAGTCTGGATCGACGTACTATTCCAGGATAATTGTCTTACATCCAGCACTGCTGAATGTTTCACCGGATGTCCCCCGCTTTCCCACAGCGACACAGCTTTTTCAACCACAACAACCTTCGAGCTAGCAAGCTACACGCTGAAAATGGCAAGTTTTTAGGAAAATGTTTCATCATGCAACAAGGAAGGGCTGCTTGGTTCTTTCGGGGGAATGGCTGTTAATGATTGACAAAGAATATGTTTATGGCATTTACTATCCAACACTTTTTGGGACCGGTGGGTGGGGATTGTTACACACACACACACACACACACACACACACACACACACACACACACACACACACACACACACACACACACAGGTGAGAGCAAATGAGGTTTAACCATGTGTCCAGCTAATTTAAATAGCTCACACTACTGTCTTGTGTAAACAGTTAACTTCATTAAATATTGTGACATTTTCTTTTGCTGGCTACTTAATTTATCTCCCAATATTTAATGAGTACATTTATTATTATTATTGTTGCTGTTAACTTAAACCCTTACCTAAAGAACCATGAACAGTAATTAAAACTGCACTGAATGAAACAGTTAATTGACCTCCAATCTGAGATCCTTAAAGAAACTACTTTTGTCCTCACTGAAATATGTATATGTCCTCTCTGCAGAGCTGTCTTTCTACTGTGTTTAATGTTGTAATGATGTTTCATCATGATGATGTTCAATTTACATTAAGGTATACAGTAATTAGAAATACAATTCCTGCATAGCCACAGTATAACTTTATAATAGTATGAATACATTTTCATGTATAATCATTTATTTCAAGCTATATATGTCCAATCATAAGTATAATGAATAATTATGAACACAACTTTTTTATCATTACCAGATTTCACATGCTTTGTGTAGTAGATACAATGTAAGCAACATGTCTCTTAAAAACGACGTTCCACTAAAACAAAACTGCATACTCAATTAGGGATTAGGTTTTGAGGGAAACATTTTTCAGTTATCGGCTTAGGTTGTTAAATGCTCCAAGAGCCCATAAGTTATTTATGGCTGTCAGGTTGTAAAGATCAATTCAAACAATGTATAAAAAGTGTATATTGTAAATAGTAACCAACACTGTCTTTAAAGAGCAACAACACACCCTAACCACTTTTGTCAGCTGAAAACCAATTCATATGAGTATTTAGTTGTGCAGTTGATGGATTCAGGTCCAAATCTGCCATGACTGCCCATGTTGACACGTTTTCACAGACACATTTTTGGAATTTCCAAGGTAGAAGCACTAGTAGTAGTAGTTATTATTTAAAGCTATAGTGCGTAGTTTCTGAGGAAGTCGGCGCGGCCACATGCCACAAGCCTTCTGTGATCACGGACCGTCCCCAACCCCTCCTCCACGCAGTTGCTAGTAGCCAAGAAGGACATGGAAGATTAAAAAAAAAATGGACCCTTCAGAAGAGGTAATTATCTTCAGTCGAGAGTCGCTGGATGACACAATCTTCTGAAAAAAGAGTATAGTGAGAAATACAAAGAGAGTTGAGCTGATAGTCTTAATTAGCTCATTTGGCAATGACTTGACTGTAACGGACATTAATATTAAAACGTTACGCGCCAAAGCTTTCAGTATGTTACAAAAACAAGTCAATATTGACTTTTGGTTTCACGCTGTACAAGAACAGTGGTCCCCTCATACATCAAACACCGACAAAATAAGTTTCCTTCCTAACGTAATTGATAATGCAATTTAGCTGTATGGGAACAGTCTATGGGGAAGAGGGCTGCTATAAGAAGAGGCCTTTAAATTAAGCATAACATTATGTAAATTGATACAACTAGAATCCACTGTAAGGATTTTTGTTGGAGTAGATAGTAGGTACACAGTGTTAAATCAGCTAAAAGTGTGAGACGTGCCATGTTTTTATCTTTTCAGTATTTTTCTTTGACAATTAATGTTAGAACAAAGTGCTTCTCTGTGTCTAAATGGAAGGTGGACCGTCTCTTCTACTTCTTTTTGGTCTGAATCGATTGAGTATGAATGACTTCATTTTATTATTAAACCCAACATGAATATTTAATGTAGTCCTCTCTCAGGTTCCATTTCTCTCTCATTCTGCACGCTCAACACGTTCTCGGCTTACAGTCGCTGCTTTCTCAAAAGAGTTTTATTATCAACCGTCCTACTTTACACCTCAAGATAAAATTAACCTATTTGCTACATATTTGAGACGTCCTCTTTGGGCTTTTGTTGATAACATTTCTAAATCAAAGAGTTTGGCCTTAAAGTATAGGTATTGCTGTTCTAGGTCTTAAATAATTGGAAACAGGTCTTTATTTTCCTATGTCTATGTAACGCTACCTCTAATGCTCATTGAAATGCTCCTGCAGCGCTTTAAAACCTTTGTTTTTGATTCTGTTGTAGTTCTTTCACTTTTTGAAAATAAAATTCGCTGTATTACGACTACTAATGAGACCAACGAGCCACTTACATTGCAGCCAGTCATCTTTTGTGTTATTGGTGGGAGTCTCTTTCTAAAATGGATTCCATTCTACGGGTATGGGGAAGTGCAAGTTTAGCGATCCCGGGCTAATAAAAACTAAATTTAGGGCTTGTTTAAAGCCAGTTGCTAACAACGCATTTAAAGCCTAATATACTGCTTCTTATGCAAGAAAGCAATTAAACTGGGAATGCTGGGTTTACGGGCGCTGAGTCTCATGCAAAAAGTGAGAAACATCTAACTGCTGTGAAGAGTCTCCAGCAAACGCCAGTCATCAGCCAGTTCTGCCAAGCATCTGGTGCTCCAGCCCTGGCCCAAGCACGATGTTCAATTTGAATAAATTCATTTACTTTGCCAGTAATTTGTGATTTTGCATTTCCAATTTTTGATGTTGTGATGCAGGTCTTAAATTTTATTCGTAATGGTCTTACAAAAGTACTTATGAAGTCTTAAATCTGAGCAAGCTTAATAAAATACCAGTACTCAGAAGAATTAGTCTTCATGCAGACTTTTCAATTCTGTTCTCACAAATCTCTGCAAGTAAACGTGTCCCATGTAAATCAATATGTATTATAAAAAGTCCAGTTACAGTTCTGAAAAACCCATTTTTAACTTCTTCTTTGTTGTCACTAAAGTCAAGTCACTAAAGCCTTTAATCACAGCTTTAGTAACATATCATTAAAGCTGCCCAATTAAGGAGTCCCCTGTCAGCACATGTGTGCCATGCAACATAATGGTTGTTGAGCAGCTTTAATTGTAGCAGCGAGTGCAGAGAAGCCCAAATGAATTGGGTGCTGGTGGCATACAAAGTGGCAATTGTTTGCAATGGCAGTTAAAATGAAAAGGTAAACTTCTTAACAGAGGCAAGGCTCTAAAACCAAACGGCTACTCGACAGACAAAGTAACACAGCGTCACCAAGCAAAATCTAGCATTGAGCAGCAACAACAACCCAGGGCTTTAAATACAAGGCTTAACCAGATTGGATTCAGGTGCTGCAGGAACTTCTTCTCCATCCTTTGTGCAGCTGGTAAGTTCTGCCTAATCAGGGCTGACCCAAAGCAGGTGGGACATTAATAATTTATCAGCTGGCAAGGTAGTGGAGAAGCTGTGGTAAATTTTAATTGTATAGTTTTACACTGTGTTGGTAAAGACAGTACCATTTGGATTTAGCCAAAACGAGCTTTGTACAATATTTGTTTAATAAAGAAATAGAGTGGATAGATGCCAAACTGGCTTGGAACAATTCCAGTTTTCTTTGTAATAAATCCTAACAGGCTAAACGAAAGAAGGAAACAAAGCGAGTGTGAACACACTTTGTCTAAAATCAGACCGTTGTGTCACACTGGGATTAAAAATATCAACTAAATGTTAAGCCCAGACACACTACACCCACTGCTTACGATATACCAATAGATTTGCAACATATACATTTTAACTTAGGTTTCTAAGTTATGAAGCAATTAACCATTAGAATTGAAACCATGATGACCCCCCCCCCCAAAAAAAAATATAGTATTTTTTAAACTTTTTCCATCTATTCTCTGCCAATTAAATATCCCATCTCAGCTACTTCATGATCATAGGAAATTCCAACTTTCCTTACAATAACCTTTTGAACATTAGATTTTCACCTACATAAAAGAATGAACCTGTGAAGAGCAGCAGGAAATAAGAGGAGGGAAAGAAGCCCGAGAACACACAACAAAGGTCCCAGCTAAATTTGAACTCTGGCTGTTGCGTTATATGATACAGTACATAGTTAGACTGCCAGACCAGCAGCACAGCCCTTTTACTTTCTTCTGATACTTCCAACAACAACCACAGGCAGCATGAAAAGTAGATTACAGGTATGTGGTGCTATACAGTGTCAATATCATTACTTTAATATCAATCAACCATTTAATGACTTTAGTCAACTTTTAGACTAGATGTATGACACAGAAGATTGCAAAGGTGTTTGAATTTCTCTGACTCAGGGTTTTCTGGTCCCCTTTGACCCTCCGTTTTTTTGTTGAGCTAACGTTCCTACTCATTGGGTTCTTGATATCTTACTCACAGCACATCTCAGTCACAACGCTGCCCTACTTCCAGGCTCACGTCTCTCTGAAGCGTCTCCCATGCTGTTTGGCGGCGACCTCCCAGCTAAATATAGACCGTGGCCAATAGGGACTGATGTGGCAGGAGAAACACAAACCTGGTTGACAAGCTGTGCACACAAACACACTCAAATTCACTTGATCAAATACACGTGTCTGCTTATGTATGTGACGTACCTTCCCTGTGTGTGCAGGAACGCACAAATATGGTAAGGCACATGGTGGGTGTGTGCATAATCTGAACCTGCTTTATCTGAACCCCTAACGTCATACCATGCCAACGTCATCCAATCCACTTCGACACGCCGCAGAGAATCAAATTTCCTCCTGAAATTAATATGAGATCAGTAAAGTTAATTGAGCCCAGATCTCGAATTGTTGAACCTGCAACTTTTTGCTGTGTCAGCAAAGGGGGCTACAAACCCACCTCCTCCCCCCCCCCGTGTTTTTACTGACAGCACCTGTCATTCATGTCGATGTGCTATCTGAGAGATAATCAGACACTGCGAGCTCGCCAAGTATAAAATCTTTCAAACGGGCTAGTCCCAGTGGTCTATCCCTTAACAATCCTTCACTGCGTCAGCCATTTTGTCTGTTTGTAATGCCACCAAGAAAACACATTAGTGTCCCGCTGCCTGTCAAAACATCAATACAAAGCCCAGGGGCCCGTTTCAGGGAGGAGGTTTAACAAACTCTGAGTCTAACCCTGAACTCTGAGTTGATTTACCCTGAGATGGGAAACTCTGAGTTTTTGTTTCCAGAACAGCTGACTTGAGTAGGTTCACTCAGAGTGAAGCGCATGCACCACCAATATAAAATGGAAGCATGAATGGAGCCATGATGCTACAAGTCACCATGGTAACAACCACAAACAAACTGGTCGGCGGAAATACTCATGCGCACATACAGCGAGTTTGAACATGTATTTAGTTAAAAAAGCAACACAGAAACAGCAACACAAAGCAACGCTGAGTCCTCGAAGGCATCGCTGTAGCCTTTTCTTGTTTGCATGTATGATTGTTCCCTTGTCTTGTGTCTCTCTGTGTGTGTGTGTGTCTGTTTGTGTGTGTCTGTTTCTGCATGTGTTGTTTTGTCTCTCTCCCTCCCGTTTTTTTCTCTCTGGGATTTTGTGGCCCTGGGACGCGTTCTATGTCCCAGTGTGTTGTTTGCAACTGTTTGGGAATATTATGTTTACATTTTTTTCTGATTATAAAAATTTGATCACAAATAAAAAGCAACACAGCGGCTGCTGCAGGAGAGAATTTGCGTGGGAGACAATTGCTGCAAGAGCAAATGCATAAATTCCAATATAGTGTATTCATTTTATATTTAATCATAAGTACAATATTACTTGTGAGATGGTGTTGAACCTATAATCTATTTAATTTATGTGCAATCATGTGGCCGAAATAGTCTTAAGTACTGAGGCTGTGGCACCATTGTTAACAGCATTATGATTCATAATCTTTTATTTTAAAGGGTTTACATCATTCACCTGCAATACTGTGAAAGTCCTTTATAATGTCTCATACTGGTTTATGTCCAGGGTACACATGAAAAATGTTTAAGAAATCTTTCCGAGCGAGTCATATTCTTATGACGGCGCTTTACTATACAGTGGCTTTACTATGCTCTGTTGTTTACAAAAAACGTAATGTAACTCAAAGAATGTGCTGGGATGTAAGAGCATGTCCACAATGTTTGACGTTAGTGATATGAAGACGGATAAAGGTATGCAGGCTACGTAACTGATAGACTGGGAAGAAAAACGTTAGCGCTCAAATAGGAAGGCTAGTATCTGGAAATGAAAATGCCTCCATGGTCAGGGCCTCAATATCATCTCCAGACACAGGTTCAACTCCCTGCAAAGTAATACAGCTTCTTTATCAATGGGATTGTCGACACTAGGAAATGCCATGTTTGGAACAAAAACTTCTAAGTCTGCCTAACACCGTTAATAAACCAACCCTGTTTTTTTTTATTCATGCAGATAACAAGCTGCGCTAAAATGAGCCTGATACAGACTGAATGAATGAATGAATGAATGAATGAATGAATGAATGAATGAAGAAATGAAAAAGCGCTGTGTCAGAGGGACGAGACTGAGAGAAGAAAACATGCTCCATACCAGGTCAGGTCCACAGGCTCAGTTGCCATAGTAACGGACTCTGAGGTTAAATTCTCTCCCTCTCTCTCTCTCATCTCAGGGTGAACTAACTCAGAGTTTTCACTAAACCTGAAACGGGCCCCTGGTAAACTGTGGAACAAAATCAAAGGTGCAAGGGGTCGGTAACATACCTTAATGACTTGATCGTAATTTCTGATCGTAAATAAAATTATAGTCATGCATTTTTGAATACAACCCACATAATCCAACAGAAGGCCTAAGTCGGTGGGATAAAAACATGTGGTAACAAATACCAAGCCCAGTGTCTGTAGATCTGCCAGCGTAGTGAGTAATGTGTCCAGGGCCAGTTGGTATACGGGTATGGGATTTATCAGACACTCATGTTGGGGAGTTTGCGTCACAGTTGACAATCTTCTCTCTCATTCAAACTATTAACATGATCTTTCACCTGTAACAAAGGGTTTTAGTTGCCCTAACCTTGCAACACCATCCTTTATTTACCATATCCACAAGCTTTCCTAAACTATATCACAGTCATCTGTTATATATGTACTTGTGTAAGCGTGCTGTCTATGATGTGCAGTGATGTGACAAAGAACTCACCCATGGAAAAAATAAAGTCTAAAGTTCATAGGTACCATGTGCAAAACAAGGAAGTAAAAACCAAACAAATTGGATGATTTTAATTTTTTGTCCGATATTAATGTTTTTTGGTGAAGAGGTTGAAACACCGTGAGAAGAACAGTCTAAATACTCTGGGACATATGCGGTTCCTGTCACAAAGCTCCTTCCCCTTGTCATGTGTAATAATGACTCAGCATTTTTTTTTTCTCACTGGAATGATGGAGGATAGATGATCTTTCTCTTCCGAGCTATGGACCTTGTCTCATGTTGCTCACATATCACGCTGCTTAGTGCCAGACCTAACTGACGTGGGTGAATGTCAGCGACCTCTGCACAGTAACACTGTTTGACACATTGATTTAGTTAGAGTCATACGCTTTTTCATTCAGTGTTTACATTAGTTTGCGCTACATAGTTTGACTATTTTTAATGCTGCACAGTGTGTGCAGACCTGGATTTAAGCCGGCTCCTAGTAAGTAATTCACACTTAACGTCATTCAATCCACCGGAAAGAAAATACACTCCTATAAATATGTGAAGCAGACAAGGAACGGCTGGATGAAAACCGATATTAAGCCCTTAAATATTTGCAGCTCTATTGGCTTAAACCCAAGACAGAAGTGTGTGGGGGAACGTAGTTGGACATTCCTAACTGGTCTCCGGACAGTTACACACAGCCAAAAGGATATCACGGTCCAACTCAAACAAAACAGCGTCCAGCTCTGAGACACTACTACTGCACTTGTCCGTCCAATGCTATTAAATTAGTATTGTCACTCACGTCTACACATCTGTTGTAAATTAAAAGCAAAATAAGTAGTGAGCTAAAAAAAGATTTCCTTGCACCTTTTAGAAGGTCATCTGCAACTACAGTTTTATGTGTGAGTGGATATCACATGACTTTACACGTAAATAAACTCACAAACAAGGCAGGGCTCCAACTATAGACCTACAGTATGGTAGAGAACCAACAGCATACATGCAGGTCAGGGCAGACTTTCACTGTACTCCAATTTTAGTATGTATTATTTTTGCAAGATTTTTGCTAATAATCATGTGAGAGTCTTGATGCTAAATGAAGGAATTAAACTTTGAGTAGACTTTGTGTTCCTTGAAGCTCATACCTTTACCCCGGCCACTGCAAGCTTAACCCGAGCCCTGAAATTGAAAGTTAACCCTCGTGGGGAGCACATATGTGTCCTTAACTCGCAGGTAGGTCCCCATAATGTGACTTTATAAAGAGTTTTACACACAAATGAAAAGGTGATGACAAATCTTTCTGTCTTAAACGTGTACAAACATCTTCCTGTGCTTTCTAAATTTCGTGCCTGATTTGCATCGGGTTTCACTTCCCTCTTCCAAACTGCTGTCCAAAAAAATGAAGTATCTCCAAATAAGGAGATTTTGAATTTCTTGATTTAAAGATGAACGGTTGTAAAAAGCCATCTAAACCTAAAAAAAAATGCATTGTCACAAAGCTGAAAACAAATATTTGTCTTGGCTCATAAAAGGTTAATGTGGAGGCGACCTCTAGCTCGCCCAGTGGGAGCATTCGCCCCACGTTGGCTGACTTCTGCGGGTCTGGGTTCAAATCCGACCTGTGGCCCTTCACTGCGTGTCATCCTCCACCTCTCTCCCTTTCATGCCTATCCACTGTCACTTTAATAATAGGGCCAAAAAAATAAACAAATAATAATCTTTGAAGAAAAAAAAAAATTGTTAATGTGTCATTCCAACCTACTTAAGCAAACTGCTACAGCTCGGAAAATAAAACCAGACAGGAATGTAAGAAGGCTTAAAACCTCAAATTCAGCGTTATCTTACTTTTTTTCAGCTTGGTTTAAATTATTTTACCCATATTTACAGTAGTTTGACCAATGAAAACATTTTCAACTAAAAAGTTGATACGCCTGGACACACGTCTTTGGCTCTGTCTAAAAACACACAGTACCGTAACATGAACTGATGTCTCCGAACACCTGACCCTACCTCACACCATGTACCCCCCCCCCCAGACTCTCCCACACTGTAGTATATATAGCTAAACAGTTTATGAGAGAGAGAGAGAGAGAGAGAGAGAGAGAGAGAGAGAGAGAGAGAGAGAGAGAGAGAGACTGTTGTTGATGGTAAAATTAGGCATTGCACTAACCTGTGATTTTGAACTCATCATGGCTCCAATGCTAAAAGCTACTTAATTAATCAGTAACCAAGGTGATCCAGAAGTCAGTTCACTTTGATGATTCATTGTTAATCCGTTTGTCAACTAAAATTGTGAATTTCCCTTTTCTCTGGACTTGCCTCAGCACAAATTTGAAGACATTTTCCAAATCAGTATAACCATTACAATGTTTCTGTTTTTCCTATCATACTACATTTAATCTTCATGGGCACATTGGGCTACTGTTTTATTCCATACATATAATTATAATTTAAGAAGAAACAGTAGTACCATTTATCGCATCAACCAAGTATTTGGTATCTTACCACAAGGTAACAGGGGCAGTAACGAGGGACAGGTGACAAGAGGGCTGATGAACAGGTGGAACACATCAGGGCGGGGGAGGCAATCATAAAGGCGGGAAAAACACACACATGGCAGGAAGTAAAACAAGACATGACACAGGAGAAAAAGAGACTTCAAAGTAAAACAGGAAACTGAAGCATGAAAACATAAGGATGGAACTAGGCAAACAAAACCGAGAACAGAGAAAGAACACCGGTAAAACATACCCATGAACAAATACCAGGGAAACAGGAACACACAGGGGAAAACCACAACCATGACATCCGGATTCTACACATTATTTAATTTATCCTTAAATTGTGATTTTGGTTGACACATTTATGAGTGTAGAATTCCTGCAATGCACAAGAAATATATTTGTTGGAATTCATGAGATGGCATTTGCCAGTTAAATGTCATATCCTAATAGAAACACCTGTAGTCTGCAGTTTCAAGATTTATGAGATGAACGTTGAAGTCATTTGAAACAGAAATAATGTATGAAAATGTACATGAAGTTCACGGCGTGCCGTGGGATCTCTTTCTCTGGGAGTGAGGGAGGATTTGAGGACAAGAGGAAATAAGAGTGTAATCTTGACTGACAGACCTCCCCGTCGGCACACGGGCGTCTTTCAGCGAGCGCGGAGCCGTTATCAGCGACTGCAGGCCTGCGCTCTTTACCACCAAAGAGCCCTGGGAGGAGAGACAGCCGGACAGCGAGCAGCAGACTCAACCAAGAGCGGAAATTAAAATGCAGAATGTCTTCACAGGTGGCAGGTTCCTGTTGACTCGCGAAAGCTGACACAAGGTGGTAGCTATTATTGTATTGTACTGTGTGTGCGACAACTGTGCAGACATAATAATACAGGTGCACCATGGGAGAACCCCAGTGTAGACATCGCTCCGCTGTGAAGGGTTTCATTAAATGTTGGACATTGGTCTCACAACGGTGATATGATTACTGTCTGGGGAAACATGCAATTATGTGTTCGTATCCACCAACGTCGGCCAGGTTTAACTCCAAGATGGCGCCAATCTAAGGCAGCTCACCCACTGCATGCTGTACATCAAGAAATTAATATTTTCGCAATTTAGAAACAGTCTAATATATCAACATATTTGGCAGTAAAGCTGTACACCATGTCATATCTAGCTCTCTTGAAGCTCCCATATTATGCTCATCTTCAGGTTTCTGCTTGTATTTTGTGTTTCTAACATAATTATTCTCACACAGTCTGAAATCTGTCGTTTTAAGCCCTCCTCCTGAAAAAGCTCAGTTGTCTCTTATTGGTCAGTGTTTTCCGGTATTTTGCATCTTCCTTGTAGCCGGGGAAT
>NC_045746.1:24254988-24257847 GCF_008692095.1 Etheostoma spectabile | reverse complement strand
GCACTGTTTACCTATACATTATATTGTATAATTGTGACATCACAACCGTACAAAAGTCCTGACGGCTCATTTAGACCTGCACACAATGAGCTGCTTGCTTACTTTAAACTAATTACTTTTAGCTTCTTCAGTTTTTTCAAAACATTTAAATTAGCTTTCGCAGCTAACGGTTACGAACCCTAACCTTAACTTTAGCCCCGTGACTAACACTTCAGCTTAACCTCTTTTAATGGTTTTTTACCTCGTTTAATGACTTTGCATTACTCTGAAGGGGATCTTAGATCTTTGACTCTGTGTCCAAACAGCTGAGGTGACAAAGATTACATCTCTTCATACCCCATTATGCTCAAAATAGCTTTCCTAATCAAACACCACTGACGTTGTGGTGACCTTTTCCTAATGATCAACACATTGACATGATGCTCACAATTTAAAAAATGCAGCTGTTTCTGAGCTTTCTGTTGTAGAGAGAGAAAAAAAAAAAAAAAACGGTTTCAACCTGCTTTCCCTGAGCCTTTGTCTTTCTTATGTGGCCATGAAAAAGAGGAACACAATCTATAAAACGCCCGTTTCTTGTCGTATTGTATGATGTCAGATTCACGGAGTTTCTTTACTGCAATTGTGTCTGTTCAGTCATGAAACAGAGTGGATGAACTGAGCAGAGCAAGCAGGTGTTCATAGGAAAACGTCAGTCACTGCAGTCAGAAACGTCAGAGTTATCGTGTCTTTGCATGGTGCAGAAATACAGGGACAAATGTTCACTTTGTACAGTAGAAGCTGCCTGTTTCCGTCTGCACAAAGACACGGAGACAGCGCTGTAGCGTCAGGAGGATCCCAGAAAGAGATGCCAAGTAATTAAAACTTTGACACCAAAATCCCATTCCTCGTTGCTTCAACCAAACACGTCTCCGTCTCCACTGTGCTCTGCCAGCAGATCTATTGTCAGCGGGATTAAAAACGGTCACATTTCCCCTGGGACAGTCCCTCCAGTGTTTTTCTCCGGAGAAGACGTCTCTGCATCATTAAGACACCGCGCCGTCTTAATTACTGCCTGTCACAGTCTGTTCCATTTCCCTTTTTAGGTCAGATTTTTCAAATTATTCTTTTTCACAGTTTCTATCTATCTACCTATCTCTCTCACTCATATGCATCATTCTTGTAATGGTCATGGGAGAAACTGATACCTTGAAATTGTTGGTGCATCAACACAGAACTCAATAATTTGCAACTCAATAATATGACGCAACCCAATTTTCATATAGAACTTTAATGAATATATCTATATTTATATGTATATATATACCTTACAGTATATTTTTTTGTCTTTTCCAGCGAGGATCAGTATATTGTATTGCTTCCCCTACTCCGTATTGTCCTTTACATGAACTGGTCTGCTGAGTGGACATAAACCAGTTTTCCATTTTGAAGAGTTCAGGTTTGACCTCCGTCAGTAGCAGAAGTGTTGGGACAAAGGAGCTGGCGACTCACGCTTTAACACGGCCTTCACATGGCTTTCACATCAGAATATCAACGGAAAACAAAAGGAACAGCACGTCCACTTTGGACCCTGTTCTCACAAAGACTTTACAAAAGGTAAACTATAAGTTTAGGACGTGTTTAGTCAATTCATATATTTCTCAGAAGCATGAGGCCGATTTACTTTGTTGTACTTATTGTTCACCATAGAAAATCACTGACAACACCAACACAGACCACATGGAGCCCACTGTCCCAGCACTCAGGCTACTAACAGGTCCCAGGCAGGCGCAGAGCCTTCATAGCTTCAACTTACAGATGTAAGGAACTCATAACATTAAGAATATTTATACATACCACCACAAAAATAAATAGATTAATATAAATTCTATCGCCAACAGGTATACACTAGTCAGAACATTAAAAAACACTGATTATCAGGCTACGTTGGTAATGTCATGTAGAAAAAAAAGCAATAGCCTGCAAAGAAATGAAGACAAAATGATGAGAGAAGAGCAACCATGGAGACAAATTCAAAAATCTTGAGAGCAAAAAAAAAAAAAAAAAAAAAGAAAAAAAGCTGAAATAAAAACTAGGGAAAAGGATAATTGAAAGTATAGGAAAAGAGAAAAAAAGTCTAAGAACAAAGAGAAATGCTTCATTAAAAAAAGAGTAAATACACAACAACAGACAAGAAAATCAGCGCACAAATATCATTCACAGTAAAAAATAATGTACACAGTAACGTTTAGAGTGATTTGAAAAAACAAAATGGACAACACAGCTGTCCATTAGAACAACCAAGATGGAGGAAATATAATGACAAACTATCAATATTCCCTTGAGCAAGGCACGCAGCCCCCAGCTGTTCCAGGCTAGCCGCTCAGTAGCCAGCAGCAGACTGGTTTTACTGGGCGGTTGCCATTAAATGTTGGAATAAAGGTGGAGCAGGTAGTTGCTGATAAAGAGCATGCACGCTCAGTCAACTCTCCCTGCTCAAATAAATGACACTTTTGTGCACATGCTTTCCACGTGACACCACTAACATTAGTGTACATAAGCAAGAGAAAGAAAATTGAAAAGTCCCTTGAAAGGAATATCAAAAAATTACAAAAAGAAAAAGTTTTTAAAATGTATAAATACCCTGCAATAACCATTACGATCATAGGAACACCAGCAACATGATATTAATGCTCAAGGAGATACAATCCCATGTAACCCAGAGATGATAATCAATCACTCAGAATGAGAAAACAACCCAAAGATTACCACGTACAGACATTAAGTGCTTTTGTTGAAGGAAATGGATCGATAATATACTCAATAATACATTTAATTTTCTGTTTTGAGAAATAGTATATCGTTATAGCTAAAAGAGAGACG
>NC_045746.1:24244538-24254978 GCF_008692095.1 Etheostoma spectabile | reverse complement strand
GGGGGGGGACTGAAACCAGCTGATGTGCTCTTTTCTCTTTCCCTCCTCCAGCTTGCCGTCGACCACGGTTGGGTTGAATTCATTTTGCAAACACAGCTGATCCAGAAGTGCATTCAGAGTTCAGTGTTTTAGTCCAGTAATCAGATTTAGGATGTGGGAAGGGTTTTCCGTCCAAAATGTTATGCAGTACATCCATTAAAGAATTTCATCTACTTGAAATTTCCTAAAAAATACAAACTGCACTCAAAATTGTTTAGTTAGAACATATATTAAGATATTTAATCACTCAGTTAATAATCCATAATGTGCTGAACATGTGCGTTATACTTCAGGACTAAGTCAGGAACTCTGTTTGATAAAAGGGTTAATATACTTCATATCGGACTAACAGGATTTACATGTTTAGCCTTTGATCTGTGGTCAAACCCCCCCTGAGTGTTAACTGATTTGACCCCCACCCTTTTACCCGTGGTTGCAGCCCTTTGTAGGAACACTTAACGAATGCTGCCTCGTAGCCTTTGGTACCGATACATCTTCATAAACAGTCATACTAACCCTGGTATCACATTTGGCAAATAAATCATAAGTCCATCTTAACAAGTACTTCCATCAACCACAAAGGTGCATTTAGCAACAGTTATACTGTCTGATGACACAAAATGACCATAATTAACAAGCAAGGTTTGGAAAGTACCAGCGATTAAATAAAACGACTTGCTCAGCGAGTGACATTTCAGGGTTTGAAATTGTGTTTTTCACCCGAGGAGCTCCACTATTGGCTGCACTGCTTACAGATGAGGTTTGGTGGGACTGGCTTTGCAGCTTCTTTTGTTTTCAAGCCAGTGAGAGATATCTTGCAATATGATTTATTAACTGTGCTCCAATTAGCACGGTTTATCTTTCAAAATAAAGCTACTGTTACGTTATGTTTGGTTAAGGTTTTATTTTTATATTATTATTACTGTTATTGTTATCTTTATCGTGTCTTTTTCTTTTTCTCTCTATACTGTGTTCTTCTTGCTGAAAACTGCTGCTGGAAATTTCCATTTCCTTGCGGGTCATCATTAAAAGGATTACTAAAGAGAAGTCTAAGTCTGAGTCTTATGGCCATTACAGTCCAGCACAGGCTCTAATGTAACTCATGTTCACATTAGACACTTTGGGATTTATATCCAGTGCTCTTCACGTAGTGAGATGGAACAACCTGTTGTCATTCCTGACTCACCAAATCCTGACGCTTGATTTTGGCATGGCAGTACAGTAGCACAACTGTGGCGCTGTAAGATGACGTAGTATTAAGAGCGCCAATGTATATATGGAGCAGTATTAAGAACCAAAAATCCTCATAAGGACACAGGTCGGGGTGGTGGATGGGTCATACAACACAGGACTTTCATCCAGGAGAACGGGGTTCGTGTCCCGTTCACCTCTCACTGAAACGTCCGTTTTGTAACCCCATCCAAAAAATTCCCTAAACCTGTCCCGTTCTTGTCAGTTAAACATACGTCCCAACCCAGAGCTTTAAAAACGGTATGCCAAGTGTCCTGACCGAGTGCGTTGAAAAATGACGCCACAGGGCTAGACGTTAAAGAAGACTTTTTGCGTCAGAAACAACATTAAAGACACCTGACCGAGCGTGGCTCTGGGACGCGTTGGGAGTGAGAACGTGTTTGGTGGAACATGAGGTCATGGAGGTCATGGAGGTGGATGTACATCTGACTATAATACGCTAGACCAGAACTGGCTTCAGGTCACAGGCCTGCAGGTACTACATCTAGTATTGCAACATCAACATTCCCGTCTGGCTTTAGGGTTAATTATCAATAACAGGCTTAATTTAATTTAGGTCTGACAGTAAATTTGAATGCTGAACATTTGTTCACGCAATTCCTGTTGTTTAGTAAAATCATCCTCTGAAACAAGAAGAGCAGTCGACTTCAATTTGGCAAGAATTCTACAAGGGAAAAAAAGACTCAAGGAATTTAACGTCAGATGAAGTTACTTGTTCAGATGGACATTTGTAGCAGGGATTGGCCAAACTGGGACAACTGGCAGTGGCGTAATGGAGGCGTACAGGGTGAAGATTGAAGTCTATGGCTGTGCCTTTCTGTGGGAGTGAGGAGAATGCCCATCTGTCACTGTCATTACCTTCGACACACAATGAAAAATAAATGGGCTCACAGTGTGTCAGCCTCTTCGGATGTGTGTGTGTGTGTGTGTGTGTGTGTGTGTGTGTGTGTGTGTGTGTGTGTGTGTGTGTGTGTATGTGTGTGTGTGTAGGTTAGTAGGTTAGATAGGGCTGAGGCCACTCTCTTGGCACCTGAGGTTAGGTAGCTACTGTTGACCTTAAAATGGCAGTTGGCTCCACACCGAGCAGCTTGTTCCTTGGCTGAATGTACCCGTCTGTGTCTTTCTGTTCTTTTTAAAAACAGAAATGTAACTGAATTGTGGCGTGTGCCATCTGGCAACTTTTATTTAATAATTATTTATGATGTTTAAAAGTTTTTAAATACCAGAAAGTATTTTTTTTTTCTTCAAGATTTGGTGGTTTCCAGGGTCAAACTGGACGTTTAAATGTGTAAAAGACTTTAACTTTTAAACTAGAGTCAGTTCAATTTGAACCTAGAAATCATTTGACTTATAAGTCACAAAATCAAAGCTCAGTGGTCCCTTCTTGTTAAGGTCGATTTGATTGTTGAAGGTGAGAGTAAATAACTACTGAGCTCCCCTGCCTCTTCAGCAAGGCGCTTCTCCCCCATTCTGCAGCGGGAGACTGGTTTTACTGGGAAGCTCCCAGTTGTGTGTGTGTGTGTGTGTGTATGTGTGTGTGTGTGTGTATGTATGTGTGCGTGTGTGTGTGTGTGTGTGTGCGTGTATTTGTGTGTGTGTGTGTGTGTGATTTTGTAGAACAACAAAACATTTTCCTCATGCTGAAGCCTCCACTGCACCATTGCTGTATAATTAAATCAAAAACAAGGGTTGGCTAAAGTCATGACCATTTTAAGGCAGTTGTCATGAGTTTGCACATAATCTCAGGTGCTCCATGACTGTTATATTGGTAAGTAATTATGGCAGCTAGATACCCCAGGCTCAAGGACAGAAACATTACATTTGAAGTGTCACCCACACATTTTCAGCCCTACTCTTGCTCTCTCTCTCTCTCTCAACTCAGATATCTCTAACTTCTCTGAAAACCCTCTCTCCCGTCTCTCTGAGGTGTAGTTTTAAACTGGCGTAGTTTTCCTGTTAAGTGTATCTGAGTTGCTATCCCTGTCTCTTTTGGCCGTCAGTCGGTCCAGGGTTCCCATGTTGCCCCTGTCCCTCTCCATGGTGGCTGTAGATATCGGAGCTGGCTGGGCTGGTGTGACGGCGGACGTGGAGGTATTCAGAGGTGCTGCATTCTGGGCTACAGCCGCCGCCGCCGCCAAGTTGGACTTGGAGTGAGATGGGAGGGTGCCACTGCTCATCCCCCCTCCTCCTCCTCCTCCTCCTCCTCCTCCTCCGCCACTGCCGCTGGAATCTTTTGGAAAGTAGTTGTGGAGTTGGTACAGTGTGGCGCGGTCCACGGTGCCATAGAGAGGTGGAGCGCCGCCTCCCAGGCTGCCCATCTTGGAGTCCCGCGTCAGGGTGTACATGGAGATGTCGCCGCCTCCACTTCCACCGCTGCTGCTGTGGTGCGGGTTTGGCAGAGTGGCGACAGAGAAGGGCGGAGCAGAGGGCGGCAGGCTGAAGGTCTTGGACGTGCCAATGGGCGAGGTCTCCTGCGAGCGCGGCGGGTCGGTGGAGCGCGAGCTGGAGCGAGAGCGTCGTCTGAAGCGGTAGCTGGGCAGGCGCAGCATGGCGTGCGTGGTGCTCTTGAAGAGGTCGGTGCGAGAGCGGCAGCGCAGCTCCTTGTTCTTCTCGATGTAAATGTTTACGGCGAGGACGCCCACCATCTCGGCCAGGATGAAGGACAGGCCGCCGAAATAGAAGGACCAGCCGTAGGAGTAGTGCCACTTCTTGTCCTCGTCTTTCTTGGGGGAGATTTCGCTCAGTGCTGCTGAGATGTACACTATCACTCCGATGATGTTACTAAGGCCTGAGGAAATACACAAGACTTCTACTGTTAGTGCTCCTCTGAGACACATCAACATGCAGCTTTTTTAAATGGTTTTCCAGGCAGGGATACTCAAACAGATTTCAAAAATTATACAGAGAAGAGGCAGGCGCAAAAGGAAAATCAATCTGCATATCATACATAAGAACCTATCAGACTGGTAGATTTAGAGGTCCAATATTTAAAATAATTATGTATGTATATATGTACTGTATGTATTTAATTTCCGTTTTAATTTCCAGGAAGGAACGTTATTTTTCGACATTGTGTTATTGTATACTGCCGATTTTGACACCAGGGTTGCCAGACATGAAACTCAAACACGCAAAACCAATGGGCTTCCACAACCCATCAAACTAGATTAACAGAGATAGATTCATTCTACCCTCCTAAAACAATCTCAGCATCTGTCTAAACAGCTGTATTACCAGAGACGTGGTAAAACATGGGAAAATCTTGGAGAGGCATTTAAAAGATGGAGACAGCTTAAAGCCTGAAAAGACACTGACTTGGCTAATTTCCTTCTACAGGTAAGCATTGAGCTTCATTAATTTAGTATTAACAAGTATTCAAGTTAGTTAGTTAGTTAATGAAAATGAGACACAGCCGGTGAAGTGTTCCTGACTGGTGCTAACGCCGCCATTCAATTCAATTTCAATTCAATTTGATTTATAGAGCGCCAAATCACAACAGTTATCTCACAGCGTTTTTCATAAGAAAGAGCAGGTCGAGACCATACTTTGTGATGTTATTTACAGAAACCCAACAATTGCCCATGCTAAGACATGCTAAGACATGCTAACTGCTAACGTTACCGGAGGACCAGGCAAGCAGGCCACGGCTGTTTACAACCACAAGGATTAACATATGACAAAAGCCGCAAGTTTGATTTCCTCATAATAGACAAATGCAATTTAACTTTGGAAAAACACCCCTGTAGCCTGAAATGTTGGATTGGGACACATCTTATGTTCTCTACAGGTCACCCTGCAATTTATGTAAGGTTATGTTATGGAATATTCTTGTGGCTAATGTTACCATCGCCAGCTTCAAGGTTGTGATAAGATGATTCCCACCTACAAACTGGCATGCAACCATAATGTGTAATGTACAGTGTATTGACAAGCTGTATAACGGGGTCTGGAAAGTAGTAGTATCAAAAATCTCCCCCATCGCGATTCTTTCCCCGCTTCTGTTCAGCGACCATAGCCGACAGACAGGGACTGTGCCCTGGGTACAGATGACCATGAAGTCAAGGATTTTATTATCGGCTGTTGCTGTGACATTTAGCCGAGAAAGGGTGGCTGTCAGTCGGGCACAGAGCTCCACAAGAGCATGGGCTTTTATAACCGTCAACATAGCAGTATCTAGCAACTCCGCTGCGCTGTGGAGCGGTGTCTGGCAATGCGAGACTAGCATCTAGGTAACACGGAAATTGTGGGATATTGGTTAAGCGTTTCATAACCTGGCAACCCGAACTTCACTGCTGGGGAAAAGGGGCCAGGAGAAACGGCTTTGTCCAGTGTTTTGGATTTGGATTGCAACTATTTTAAAAGCTAGTTGTCAGCATTACATATTGGACCTTTAAATGTGAAATACGGCACAATTTCATTTTGGTTTGGAGTGGAATGAGACAGATTGGAAGGACAAAGAAAGGTGGTCCAAGCAGAGTTAAAATACTAAAGCAGATAATGAGCTCCCATTGTAATAGAATTCTAACCCTCTAACCCTCTTTCCGGCAAGAATACCCACAAGGAACTTTATCTCCAAGCTGTGAGTCAAAACCACAACAAAGCTGCAGTCTTACCTGCAGCTACAAATAGGATCCCTCCGCCGAGAATTATGTTTCTTTTGCTCTTGTAGAAGCTACTGGAAGCAACACACACTGCACCCAGCAGGAGCAATATGGCGCTGAGGATGGGGAAGATGCTGGAGGCTCGCACCACACCTGCAGATGAGGAACACAGATATGTTGACTTGTGTACTGAAATGTTACTGCCAACCTTGTTGTGTATACATTTTTCTAATGCAGTACAATTAGTGAGGGGTGTTTTGAGGTTCAACACCATTTGAAAGGTGCCAAATTAACAGCCTTGTGGCACGCATGAGAGAAAAAGTGTTACCAAGACGTGCTGTAGCTGACAATACAACTTGGCCCCTGGAACAACCTCCTACAAAATATTTAGTAACTAATGTGGCTTTGGAGGATAACACATGTGAACAGAAAGCTTGCATTAAAAATGGGGGCGTTCAGTTTTAAAGATGTTGGGGTTTGTCAGGAAAGAGGGTCTCATGAACATCCACTATTAAAATTAATTATTAGTAATGTAGGATCCCATGTATTTGGAGATTGACTAATCTTAGGGACACAAAGTTAGACTAGCTTGGCTTCTTTGACATTTCTTCGAAGAACTGCATCTTGCAAGTCACAAAAATATATATAATTGCATTTTCAAACTAACCATAGGAGATTTTGTAGATTTTTTAAAATTAAATTAGAACATTGCACATTAATCAAAATTAGCCAATCAGGTAATTTTCAACTGTAGTCCTAGTTACCCAGCATGCGTGTCTGTATGGTGGAACCTTCTTGCTGTGAGGCAGAAGTGCTAACCACTGCTGTAACTGCTGTAATACTCTTAAAAACAGTGTTTGAGTTGATACATTTTACAGAAGATTGGATGCATGACAGTGTTGTAGTACTCAAGATATATTTTTGAAGGTCTTGTCTCGGAATCAACCCCAACTGCAAGGATTTTGACAAATTCCCTGTGCATTGTCACATTTACGCCTATGCATTAAAACTTGCAAATGCAACCAATAACTTGACTCATTTCTAGTTTGAAATTTATTACCTTAAACCCTTCTCTTCATGCCCCCTTTACACACACTCCCATGATCAAGTGAATGCGGGATCCAGGAGAAGAAGTCTGTCTAACACAAATCTGGTCTTGGACTTGACTCGGTCTCAACCCCTCAAAGTCTCTTTCTGGTCTTGGTGATGACTTGGTCTTGGCATGGTCTCGTCTACAACACTGATGCATGACCATCACGAAGACCATTCAGGCTTCAGCCTTCAGTTTGACTGCAAAAGGTTGCATTACATCACCTAAAACCCCTCCCCTGATATTCCTCTGCAGATATCTCAAATCTTTAAGCAGAAGTGATAACACAGAGAGAGATTACAGGAGATTAAAATGCTGAATAGCTCTGGCAGGGACATGTGGAAACGCAGAGCCTTCAACTTCTGAAGGTGACTTTTCAAGCTGTGTTAGCTTTTGTTTGGCTCTGAAGGGGAACAATGATGCTGGGATAATACTACTACTATTAATAATAATAATTTATACTTTAATAATCCCACAAGGGGGAATTACAGTTTACACTCTGTTGCTGTTACACACAGGCCTGAATTGCACACACATGCTCGGTACTTATACATGCACCATATGGAGAGATGTCAGAGTGGGGGGGGGCTGCCCATGGAAAAGCGCCCCGAGCAGATATTCATAGACTCCTCTGTCAGAATGTTCTGACGCGTCAAACACTGGTTGCAAATTGTTCTCTAAAGTCGTTTTTGAGAGGAAAATGGACTGTGTGGGTGGTGTTTGTCTCTTCAGCACAATGTATTGATTATAGATGAGTAGCTGATGAGAAAGATTGCTGAGCTGTAGGAGGTTTGTGGTGATTTTCTGAACTTCGGGTTGCTCAGGGGACAAACCCCAAGTAATAAAGTCAGGTGATAATTAACTCCTCCAAAGAGGTCAAACTTTAAGTCCTATTTTTGGGTTTTGCAATTTCTTGATGTCACGTTAGAGACAATAAAAGAAATATCAAAAACTTAATAGATTTCAGTGTGCTTTGGTGGAAAGAAGGTTCATGGACCAATGAAAGATGCTTTAAATTTTAATAAAAAGATGTATTAACATTGTGAGATGAGGCATTTGTCATTTAACCTTTTCCCCATCAACTATGGAACTAATTTAAATTGACAAAATCTGGAGCACGTACCCCAGGGTTGTCGATTACTCCATGACTTTAAACAAGAAATCAAAAAGATTGTGCAGCCTTTGGAGAGGTAAACAACTTCTTATTCAGAGAATGTTGAACAGCAAAGGAGACGCAGCAATCTAAAGTAGCATTGCAGCCTCCTTCACGGAAATAGATATCTTTATATAATATATGGATGGAACATGTACTTTGTAAACCAAAAGGTTAAGGGCTGTACGAACAGTATTTGCTATCACAATGGAGGCAGGATGTGAAACCTGAATCTTGAGCTGAGAATAATCCATTAGTGAAGGCTGTTCTTTCAATCCATCTGTGAAAAAATAAAAAGCTTTCTATACACCCCCAGACTCCCAACCCCAAGCACCTGGGCATTTAAGCACACACACAACCCACCCCCACACACCACACACACACAACATACACACACACACACACACACACACACACACACACACACACACACACACACACACACAGGAACACTTTGCTTGAATCTGACATCCGTGCATTGATGTCCGCCCACCAGCCCCTTCTGTCCTTCCTGTATCCGTATGTGATGGAGGCTGTAGTGCGTGAATGTGTGTTGTGTTCTGTTCAGATGTGTGTATGCACACTGTGTGTAGTGCAGGCAAAATGTGTGTGTTGTGTCTGACGTTGATTTGTAATTGCATGTGTGCCACTCACGCAGCAGATACTCTGCAGAATCCTGGTCGTAGTCAGCGTCGTCTGGGAAATGATCGATCTGGGAACACACACCTCGCTTCAAGCCTGGAACAAAACAGAGAGGAAGAGGAGGAGAGGGTGAGGAAGAGAGGAAGATAGGTAAAAGACAGAAATGGCAGAAATGGTAAAAAAAGCTACTGAAAAGAGGAGAATACGGCAAAGAGAAAATAATGGGGAAGAAAGTGAAGACAGACATGGGAACGACCAACAATTACACATAGAGACATGAAAAATGGTGACAGGTGAAAGAAAAAGAGTGACGGGAGGGAGAAAAAAAGGAGGAAGAAAGGTAAATGGCAAGGGAACAGAAAGAGAATTAGAGATTGAGAGAGAGAAATGAAGGAGATGAAGAGAGAAGTAAACAAGCTAACAGATGTCTACCCTGTGACAAGACAATACGATCCAAAAAGTGGAAGATTAATAGAGCAAGAAAGACCTGAGCTCTGTAAGAAAAAATGAGCAATTGTACAGCAGAATTCATTAAGATGCCTCGGTGGTGTTACCATCCCCCGATCAGACAAATAGCTGATGAAGAGTTGTTGATTGAGAGTGGGTTAGGGGTAAGGGATCAGCACACTAACAATCCCAATGACAATGTAAACCCACTGATGAGTAGCAGGTGTAAAGTTTACCACGTTCAGCATGATAGCATGCTAAGTTAAAAAAAAATACAGATGCGACTGAATGCAGTTTCTGGAAAGTATTGGAAAAAGAAAAAGTTTAGACCTAATGGTGTATGAAAAGTTAAGGTTAATAATCTGTAAGATCTTCATTTAAATTTATGCCAGTTAAGTCACTATCTATTGTTTTATGAGTTAACACAAAAGTGGTTGAGCCTATGGCCTGCTGATGAAAGCCTTTCAATTTTAAACTCTTAAAGTATTATGAACTGGGTGTCTGTGGCGACATTCCCCGGGAAAATCACAAGCGACAGCTGGTGACGTGTTTTTCATCAGTTTTCTATCACAAAGCAATGTTGGGTCCGCCAGAAAGGGTAGGCGAGGCTAACAGACTCGCTTTTCAACTCACTTGTGTGTGAAGTGAAGTGTGTGTTTTTTTCTGGGTTCCTGCTAGGGTTGTGAGTAAACGGTTACTATGACCAAACAGAGAAAAGAACAAAGACCACAGATGATGAATCGGAAAAAAAACAAGTGAAAGTGAGATCCAAAAAAACCACCTACACATGCTGCTTATCTCCACAGGTGCCGCCAAAGAGAAAAAAAAGTGGAGATCTTCGAGATTGTTACTGACGGATCACCAAAGTTAGGAGAATTCATCCTGAGGGTGACTAGTTATCTGACCAAAGTCCACGGCAATCTAGCCAATAGTTGCATAGTTCAATTAAAACCCCAAGTGTCAACCTTATGGTTGCACTAGGGGAAACTTCAGGGCATCACCAAAGTCATTAGGATTCATCATCTGGGGGCCCATGAGCCTATGTAAAACATTTCGGGCCCTATTTTAACGATGTAAACAGACGGCGTGAAGCTCCTGGCGCAGGTGCGTTTAGGGCGTGTCCAAATCCACTTTTGCTAGTTTGTTGGTGGAAACAAAAGTCCGTGTTCCGGGTGCATGGTTCAAAAGGGATTTACTTAGTGTCTTCATTAATTCAT
>NC_045746.1:24231495-24244528 GCF_008692095.1 Etheostoma spectabile | reverse complement strand
TGGGCGTAACATGCAATAAACCAATCAAAGGTCCTCTCCCATTCCCTTTAAAAGCCAGGCGTGTTTGTACCTTGGCGCAATGCTGTTATGATGGCGGATTTGCATCGTAATATTTTTATTTTTAGTGTGCGTGTGCGTGCTGTGCATGAGCCTAGGCGCATTATACTAATGCGCTGTTAAAATAACAATGAAATGCTGTTATTGACTTTAGACCAGGTTTTTGTTGGTTGACTTTCTGCTGCCTTAAGATAGCAATATGCTAAGAATGCACCTGAACACACCTCCCTGTAAGACCAGCACGCCCATGGGCGCTAAGATGGGCGCAGGTGCATTTGCCTTCCAAACAACGTGGGTGCAGGACAGGACATTAACAACTGCGTTGGTCTTAAAACAGCAAAGTAACTTGCGTCGGTCTATAGCGCCGTGCTCTGCTGGGTGAAAGATAGGGCTGTTAATCCATATCGAGATATTCAGCCATATCGAGATATTCAGCTTGGGCCAAAGTCAAATACCCATTAATCGACCAACCAATAACATTATCCGTTAAGTCATGCAGCCAGCATAGCTATACAAAACCTTTAAAGAGATACTCTCTATAAGAATGGCAGTGATTGGACACGAAGACAAATGATTTGAATTTGACTGGCTTAAACAGGGCAAGTTTTAAGTTTATTAGTGTTTTTAGCTTCTTAACATGTTCAAATTGTCAATAACAGTGCCTACCCACGTGCAGTGATTCCTTCTAAGTGAACACAGTGAATCTGACTGCTGTAGATGTGAAAGAAATGCATGAAAGTTCTGCTAATTTAGCTGTGTATAGTTCCTGTGTTGATACTGCAAGGCGTGCTTCGGGACCGTCTACAAACTACAACACAGAAAAGAGATACAAACATATTTTCAAAAATAAGCGTATGGTTGTGCTGTAGTACAACTAGCAGGAGACAAGTTATATAAGTCTGGAGACACTACCTTATTTAATCATTAAATTGATAGCCGACATATTTTTGTTTCATCTCTTTTCTGTGTTGTAGTTTTTAGACGGTCCCTAAGCTCTCTAACTGCCAGAACTATACACAGCTGGATTAGCACAGCTTTCATGCATTTCTTTCACATCTACTGCAGTCATATTGACTGTGTTCACTTGGAAGGAATCACTTCACATGGCCGGGCACTTTTAATTACATTTTGAACATGTGGCTACAAACAAGTTTAAAACTTGCCCTGTTTAACCCTGCTGGGTGCTAACGCTAGCAGGAGGATAACATGATGTAGGCAGCACCCACTGGTTTTGTTCTTCTCTCTACTGACAAAGCTCCACATTTACAAACAACAGAGCTCCGTGTTAGAATTAATGGAATTCTCCTTTAAGAGCAATTTTTCCTTGCGACTTTTCTTTTTTCTTATCTCCTGACTTGGGGGTTAACATTATTCTTTCATTATGCCAAATCAGCTAGAGTCATATCAACAATTATAATCTGTAATTTCCTTTTAAACAAAGGCAATATTTCCTCCTCCTCTCTGTAATGTACAGTTAAATGGCTTTTCACTCCTTCCACCATGTGTCATTGCCAGACATATATTAAGCTTTAGCGTTGGAAGAACAGCAGCCTGATTCGGTTTCATGATCACGACAGAAACTGCATCTGCCCCCTAAATGTCTTCTTGAGAGGGACTATTTGTTTGCCATGACAGCTATTTGTGCATCTCATGGACAAAAAGCAAACATCAAGAGGAAAAGGGAGATCCTGTGTTTTTCTTGCAATAAAAAAAAAGACGTGAAAATAAAAACATTAAAAAGAATATGGAAAGGACACTGCAATACACACACTCAAACAAAGGTCAGCCAAGGATAACCTGAAGCAAAATCAGATCTTTTAAAGACAGACTACAGCATACATCATGGATGCAATGGGACCGAATAATTCATCTAAAAGGGCCAGAGAAGTCCATCAAATGAGCCAGGAAGACAACGGATTGGCATGAAAAGGCAAAGAATTAGTAACACATTGGAGGATTTGACAAAAGTCAATGAGACAGGTATATGACAACCTGTCAATGCATGTCACACCACAAACAACAAGACTACTAAACGTGATGAACTCATTCTGGAAGAAACCTTTGAAGCTAAAACAAACCAACAGATTTCTGTTTGTGTCAGATTTAATTGCACACAGAGGAAACAAATGCAGTGTAAAGGCTGCTCTTCTCTTGTTTATGATGATTATATGCCTCGAAATAATTGTGGTTATTCACTCGTGTTAAAATGCAACTTGTTGCACCTTGAAAACACACATAACAGAAAGCTGCGGCCTGGAAACCTCATCTTGTATATGCGTTGTATATGTGTTGTGTCTGAGTTGAGTGTTGTATCTGTCCTGTCCTATTAAACCTGTTTGTCAGCTGCAGCAAGGCAGGGAAACTACTTGATCAGTCACTGGATGAGTCACCACTCATATCTGAGCTCTGGGGCATTGTTAAGAGCTTAATGTTGAATGTATAGCATGAGTGTATACCTAAGTAAGTGTTTGTGTCCTTGCATGCAAGTAAAAGAACAAGTGCAGCAGTGGACAACGGAGATGAAGCTCAGATCTATGCAGCCTGAATTCCTCTAATCTGGATTTTGCAACAAAGCCAAAATAGAGCAGAAAGGTAATCACATGAGATGTGATTCTCACCTTTCACATGATCTTCAGGTGAGAATTAATGTTTTAGACACTTTTATTCTCTGGCTTTTAATGTTGTTTAACATGGTTTATTTTTTCGGTTAACCAGATTTCATTGGTTTCAATATGTGTTGTTTCTATTTGAATCTTCTTGTATTTCCACAACATCTATGGTTATATGTGCGTTTTATGCTTGTATACATATGTTTCGGTCTTTGTAAAGCACTTTGGTGCAAACGTGTTCATGCAAGTGCTATGTAAATGAAATAAACTTGCTTGCAAGCTTATACGACAGCGGCAATTTAAAGCCTGCACCTTACCAATCATCCTCATAACTGTCCTTCATAACAAATCAAAAAAAAGTTCAAAAACAGATCAATAAAACAGAGGAATAAACAAATGGAGGATGATATAGTGTGTGTGCGTTTATGTGCAAAGAGAACACCTATTAATGTTATGAGTATACTGATGAGCACACTGACCTCAACAAGACCCTCCAGTGACACAAGAGAAAATGCACGCCCACACACACAAACACACACGCCCGCCCACATGCCCACACACACACACACGCACGCCCACACACACACACACACAAAAAAACCCCAACTTATCCAAAGGTTTCCACAGCCTCCCACACATTCACATGTATGAACATACAGTACATATGACCAGCTGTACCTTCCAGGCAGCAGATCCTCCAGAGGCCGGAGTGGGTAAGTGCCCCAGGGTCTTTCTTGTCCTTGTTGTTGGAGTCCTCCTGGGACGAGTTGGCTGTGCTGTTGCAGATGAAGGCGCGGGCGTACAGCCAGTAGTCTGTACCAATAGCTACCGTCATTAGAGAAAAGGCCGCGAACGCTCCCATGGTGGTCAGCAGCACCTGGATGCCCCGCTCACACCACACCATCGCTGGGCGCGGGAGGAAAGTGATATCTGACGAGAAAACAGATGCAGAATTCAGATGTCTAAAGTACCAACTTATTCTCACTCCCATCTCGTAAAATACGGACACTTGGTCAGGTGCCATTGTTGTTGTTATTGATGCTAAAAGTCTCCTTTAGCGTCACATAACATGGTCGGGACCATCGGCGTCCCTTTTGACGCTGTTAGGTTAAGGTAAAGGTTGTGGATAACGGGACGGTTAGGGACACACGCAGTACACGCTCTCCTGGGTGAAAGTCCTGTGTTTGACCCATCCCCCACCCCGACCAACCTTCCTACAAGAAATTACCCCCTTACATCTACTCGCTAAACCGAGTCTAGATGCTGCTCTCTCTGGTATGTTTGACACACATGTTGAAGGTTGTTTTTTTCCGATGCGGACAGCCACTGTCCAAACGTCCACATTTTCTGCGTTTGGATTGACTAAGGATTGAAAGTACATACTGTACAACACATGAAAAATCTTTGGTTCAAACCACGCCAAGCAGTATATTTCTGGTTTCACTTCTGGGATTGTTCACGTGCTGCTGGAAATTCTGCTGAATGTCCCTCATTTGGCCAGATGTCGGTCACCTTCCTCTTCCATTGTGTTGGCGTTCTAAACTCTGGTGGATTTCTGAGGACTATGGTTACCTGCTCCTCAGATCTCTGCAGGGTAAGTCCAGACAGCTACCTAGAGTATCTGTCCGATCTGAGTTTTCTGTTGCACGACTAAAACAACTTTTGAACGAACACATAACACCAAAACAAGTTCCTTCCAGCTGCACCGTTGCTCCGTCCAGCGCTAGTTTATGTTAAATTTTCATCAACAATTTAGAGATGCATTAGCCAGGTCCTATACCAGGCTCTGGTACATTTGTACAAATAGTCTGGCCACTCTCCATTGACCAGTGTTATTGGATCTGTCCAGAGTCACTCTGGATCTGCCGTAACCAATCGCCAACGTTCGGTCGTGACGTGGGCTTAGCATTGCCAGCGCTAGCCTTAGCTAACTCCTTCACCGCTAATGGAGCGTGCGGGAAAATCAAACTTTTCCTGAACCCTTTTGGGGAGGAGGGCCACAACAGCATGGCCACCGACAAAACTCAGCAAAGATTGTTCCTGCTCGGGCTTTAACTTCTGGATATTCAGCAGCGTTTCCACAATGGACCCAATGGCTTCGGTCTCATGTTTCTCCGCCACTTTTAAAGGAAATACAACTCTAACTAGTGGACAACCTCAATGTCATCGTTCTCAGCCACTCCCTCTGTTCACTGTTTGGACCGTTAAAGATTTGGCAGGAGAAAACCCAAGAATCTACTGCAAACCCAGACGTAGTACAGAAGGATAATTAAAATTGAGCAAAAGTACGTAGGCTAAAGATGCATTGTCAACTCTGAGAAAAAAAAAATGCTGTTACATAATCTATTATCTTTATCACCCTTTGTCTAGCAGGAGCATCACAAGCACCTGAACATTTGTCCTCCTCGACACTTTTATCTACCAATAACTCTTGATTTACTGCAGCACAACCTCCAAAAGAAATGTCTACAGAGGTCGATCATGACATTAAACATTTTCTGTCTAGAGTATTTTCACTTTGATATTTTAAATATGCTGTGACTTTGGACACCAGATGACAGATGCCACAGGTGGGGTGAAGGATACAGATCTCATAATGACATTGGTTTGAATAATTTTGCACCAGGACAAGTCCTGTTTGCACAGTAACGACAACTGTGCAGACAACAATCAACCACATGATGGGATTACGATTATGTTTGATGCTGAAGAAAGGGAAGGCCTATTTTAAAATGTTAATATTGAGATCCTATTATTGGTTACAGCTGCGGTGTCAGGAGACATTAGTTATATATAGAAAAAGAGGCTAATATAATGTCTTAATATGAAGGAATTTTCTGTAATGAAGTGTTTTTACATATATTCATTTTTTGGATTTACATACATGTCTGTTTAAAAAGGTACAGAGGATATACTGTAAATCACAGAATTTGCCATTTTTGGATAAACAGAAATGTCCGTAAACTTAACCAAAAAGGTATTGCTAATTTTCTGCCAGGACATTCTGTTTTTTAGGTTTTTTTCCCCTCAGTGTTATACTAGTCTCAGGTCTCTACTGTAATATGTCATTGATCATTCAACCTGTGATAAGCTAATGGTCCCCTTCTATAGATCAATCACTTTTTGCCTACAGGTTTTAGATTTTAAGACTGTAACTAACATAAGTAATCCATTCAATATTCAGACTTTTACTTGCATCATTTATTTCCACATAGTAAATAATGCCCTCAGAGTTTAAAATTAAAAAGGAAATGCTAAAGGTATGACATGTAACCACTTTTGCAGTCCACCCTGATCACAATTTATACATTGAACTGTCAAATATTTATGCATCAATAGAACGACTGTCCCCCATGGGTTACTGTGGGTGACTGGTGAGAGCTGCTGGAGGGGTTGAGTCTTTCCATTGCATTCTGGGTGAGCACACTGGTGCGCTTTTTAATCAAAAAAACAGCATACACAGCCTGAAGCGGTAAATAAATGTTGGCAGCACACAGCAGAAGAACAAAATGCCAACCTCATGCATCAACAAAAGTTAAAAAAAAAACATCCAATATTATAGAATTGAACAGTGGAGGATGGAAGATGGGCTGCTGGGAGACATAGAAAATGCTCCCTGGTAAGGCTGTCTATGAGTTTTCCTAAGAACATTTAAATAAAGTTAGAAAATCCATTACTTTATAGATAAGTGGATTGTCACAGCAGGAAGGCCACATTTTGTGTCAAAACCTGGATTTAGAGACGTTAATATGAACAGAGTTTGCAGGTTTGAATGAAACATTTGAATTGAGTTGCTGATAAGATCAATTAAGACTTCAGGTGAAACAAACTGATAAGCTTAAGCGGAAAAGAGACACAGGGGAACTGCAGAGGAGCAAGAAAGAAAAGGTAGCAGGGTGCAGAGGTTTCTGTACAGGAATGTAAAATAGACAAGAGAGGAGTGGATGATGAGACGAGAAGAGACGAGTTGAGAGGAGAGGGGAGAGAAGAGACATGAATCGAAGCTGAGAGATGAACAGTGAGAGGGACGACAAGAGGGAAATTGAGATACAACACATCTGTTGTAGTTCAGGAAACAAGTAAAACATTCAAGGAAAAGATGAGGGAGGGCGGCTTTGCATCATTTAACCACTTAGTGCCTCAACAGGATTTCAAACCATTTGAAAAGAAATGGTGGACAAATGCTGGCATGAAAATTCATTCAGCAGTGTGGAAACCCTGGGCTGTGATATTCGTTCGGTTCATCCGTTCCACACACGTAGACAATCGATTGCACAAAGAATATCAATCCCAGTGTGGCCTTTTAAACTATTTGGCTTGTTCTGTGGACTTGAGGGGTGTTTCCATGGCAACATAAATCCCAAAATAACAGAGACCACTGGTAATGTGACCCTGAAATTGACCCGCCTGCTGCAGGTAAGTCCCCAGAATGACTGCAGAAAGACATCACTGCGCTTGGTGGTAAAGTGACACCAATCAGATGGAGGATGAATAGTTCAAGTCAAGAAATATTTGTTTTACTGAAAAAACAATTCATTGCAATGCACTTCATGCTATGCTTATGTTGATGTGTTGTTTATTTTGATTTCATGGTGTAATTTGGTCCGGTGTGGCCAGCTGATTATAACAGCTGCAACACATCTTCATAACTAAGCGACATTATAGGTCGATTTCCAAAGACTCCGAAGATGACACATGCCACATGGTGGCGGTTTAATCATGTTTTGAAATTAAACTAGTTAAGTTTAGGCATTAAATTACTTAGTGGGGTTCAATAAAACATCAGGGATTTGGTTAGGATTAAGGTTAGGTGAGTCGTGTGAAACTACTTAAATGAGGCTGTAATGTAACTTGTTCGCGAGTGAGGGGACCATGGAGCGTGAGACTGGTCGGAGACATCGGAGGCAGCCGGCGCGGTATTACATTCCGTTTATCGCACCGTTGTGACGAAAAAGAGAGGAGCCAGAAGGCAAAGCTCACGATCTATGGGTAATTTTGTTCCTACCTCACCTAGTCATGAAGGCTGGGTCATGACCGAAAGAACCAGCACAGGGTCAAGGGCTGAAATGGTGTCCTAGGAGGGGAGGGGGGGGTGCGTCTCCCTTAGAGATAGGGTGAGAAGTTCAGTCATCGAGGAGCCGGATAAAGCCGCTGCTTCTTTGCGTGAAAGGAGCCAGTTGAGTGGTTCGGGCATCTGGGAAGGATGCTTCTGGGCCTCCCTAGGGAGGTGGTTCAGGCACGTCCAGCTGGGAGGAGGCCTCGGGGAAGACCCAGGACTAGGTGGAGGGACGTCCAGCTGGGAGGAGGCCTAGGGGAAGACCCAGGACAGGTGGAGGGATTATATCTCCAACCTGGCCTGGGAACACCTCGGGATCCCCCAGTTGGAGCTGGTTGATGTGGCTCGGGAAAGGGAAGTTTGGGGTCCCCTGCTGGAGTTGCTCCCCCCCACAACCCGATACTGGATAAGCGGATGAAGATGGATGGATGGATGTAATGTAACTTCACAGAAACGGTTAATTTCAAAATTACAGTTGACTTATGGTTTCAGACAGAACGTAAACCTCGGTCTTCTGATTGAATGTCCTGTTTTTGTTTGAGCCATCCACGCACAATTTTGCTTTTGCAAAACTTTGTCATCTCACTTACTTACTACAGCCATGAGACGTCGCAAGCCATGAGACGAAGCAGCCACGAGACGTCGCAGCCACGAGACGAAGCAGCCGCGAGACGAAGCAGCCACGAGACGTCGCAGCCACGAGACGAACCAGCCACGAGACATCGCAGCCTCAAGACAAAGCAGCCACGAGACGCCACCGCCTGATAAAAAACATATTTGTTTGTTGTTTTGAACTGCTTGCATAATCGACCCACGGGGCCGTTTTCTGGGTAACGACAGGCTGGGTAGAGTAATATTATGAACGAGATTTTGAGAGGAAGCACCAGTAGCATGAAAACGTCCTAAATGTCTCTGAACAAAAAAATCTAAAATCTCAATATCAAAATGTACAGTTGATTTGGAAAAACCATCAACAGTATTTATACAAAGTGGCGTTAAATAGTTCCATTTTCTGTTTGTCTACAAAACTTCATTTGCATTTTTTTGGATAAAACCAAAGGCTTCTGATTGAGTAAAGCCCTCTAAATAGACAAATTTAAACCAAATTTAAATAAGTTCCTATATCAGAAATTTGGTTTCTTTCAACCAAATTGTAAAACAAAAAAAGAACGTGGATGGTTCACTGCAACGCTCTTCACAACTTAAACAAATGATCAGTTCACTACTTAATTTGAATTTGGGGGTTTTGTTCAATTTTATAGCACGAAGAAGAAAAAGTAAAAACCAATCATTCTCAAAAGAATGATAAAGAAAAAATGTTAATAGAACGTTGAAAAACGTCGGAAAAGAGGCAAAAAAAAAAATCAGAAAAACTGACTAAAACTTGGACAAAAAGTGACAAGAACGCCAGGATAATATTCAAAAATGTCAGGATAAGTGGGAAAAGCTTAAAAAAAAAAAAAAAAAGTTAAATCAACGCAGAAACATATTGATAGAAACTTAAAAAAAGTGTTGAAAAAGACGACAAAGACATTTTGACCCATATTGACCCCCCCCCAAAAAAAAAGTGGCATCGTGGTCAACGGTGAAGACAACACGAGGGTTAACTGGTTTCCACCAATCTTTAATTTTAGTCGCTCACTGGCTTTTTTTGTGTTGAAACAAGCTGTAACATTGATGAACATTGATGGGTATGTTGAACTGTATAGTTTTTACTAAAATAGGACTAAGTGTGTTGATATGCTGGGGTTGAGTAGGTTTTCTTGAGTTGCAGTGGCAAAGCCAATTCAGGCAATTCAATTTAAAGGCTTAGGGTCAACCTTAAAATTGTAAGCTCTTGTATGGAAAAAAAAGTAAACCTAGTTGCAGCCAGTGTAGACAATAAAAGGGGTGACACAGCACTTAATATCCTGGCTTTACTTGATCCTGATTGGTCCGCCTCGTCAGAAAATGAATGAGATCCAGCCAATTAAGGCTGCTTTTTGCATTTAAAGAAAATAAATCTGTTGTCAAGAGTGACACTATATGTAAAAATCAACATCATGAAAACAGATTGACATGTTACGTTTCAGTATTGCAATAGCTGTTCATTTAAACCACCAGCAATTCAGTTCTTTACAGCATGTTCCCTGAATGTGTCAGAGAAAACATTTAGCTTGGTTACACAAATGCCAGCGCAGATTAATCAAAACCACTTGTCCTCCGTTAACATCTGCACTCCAGTGTGTGTGTGTGTGTGTGTGTGTGTGTGTGCGCGTGTGGTTTCCTGCACAATTGTATTTGTCCATGCTTGAATGTGTGTGTTTCAATGTGAATATCCATAAACGTGTTTGCATGAGTGTAGATACAAGAATCCACATGTGCATCTGGTGGTTTGTTGATTGTGTGTGCACACGCACGTGTGCCTCTGTGTGTATATTTGTATATATGTGTGTGTGTGTGTGAGGGTGTGTGTGTGTTACCTGAGGGCATGTTTCTGCCTTTTGCCTCCATGTCTTCTCCCCCCTGCTGCTGCTGTTCTTCTTCTTCTTCGTCGGTGAAGAGCGCTCCGTAGCCCCGGTCCGAGCCGCCTCCATCCACCGTTTATCCTTTCTCTCCCCTTCCCTCGCTCCTCTACCTCTCCTTTCTCTTCTTATGCCTTCTTTCTTCTTCTTCTTCCTCCTCCTCTCTTCTTCTCCCTCTCTTCTCTTTACCTTGAACACACTGTGTGTCCTTTCCAGCAAGCGGGGATACTTCACTCTCCTCTCATTGAATTGTCATGGCAGTCATCTTAGCTACCGAGAGAAGGAAGATAGAGGCAAAGGAGGGTAAAGAGCAGATGAGAGAGAGAGAGAGAGAGAGTGAAAAGGAAAGGCAAAAAGAGAGGGAGAGAAGCCAGAGACAAGGAGAAGATGAGAAGGAGATAAGAAGAGTGACAGGAAGAGATGAGAAGAGGAGATAGAGAGAGGGGAAAGGATGCATTCCATTAAAAAACGTGTCATGAGTCTTGAAACCAGGAGATGCTCCCGTACAGAAGCATCTCCCATACAAACATGTTTATGATGACAATGATATGTCTTTGAATAAATAAACAAACAAATAAAAACCTGATGCCGATGGGAGAAAACGAGCCCCCTGTCAAACAAGAGAAGCTGGTTTGCCTCTACAGAGAGAGGAAGAGAGAGATATAAAGCAGTAGAAAAGAACAGGCGATGTGAGAGAGAGAGTGTGCTCTATTCCATTGCCATGGCAACAGTGAATTCCAAAGTCTATGGTGGAGCTGGCGAGTGCCTATATGTGTGTGTGCGTGTGTGTGTGTGTGTGTGTGTGTGTGTGTGTGTGTGTGTGTGGTGTGTGTGTGTGTGTGTGTGTTTGTGTGTGTGTGTGTGTGCGTGTTGGGGGAGTGAGGGATGGATGTAACAGTGAGACGATTTGCTGAGATTAAAAAAAAGAATTATGGGAATTTAATTGGTGTGTGGAAAAGCCTCTTGTCAAACAGGATGTATGTGTACACACACACACACACACACACACACACACACACACACACACACAGGCTTATGTTCAGGATGTATACAGTTGCATATAGTACACGAGGAATGAACATTCACAGGGGAGATGACCGACGTGTGAGTCATTAGCGCTGTGTCACAGTGTCTCGGCACGTTTCATCCATCCAACTTTCTTCCTGTTGGTGCGATGGCTTAACCACAAGCATTTAGCACCGTTTTATGCTTTTGAAATGCACAATACTGATTTCTCAATGCTGGAAGGTTTGGGGCAAGTAGGAAGTCGATGGCTTGCTTTAGGCATTTCAGCAGAGCGGCTGCTTTCCTACCTGAACCCACACACCACATTTCAACAAGCAAGAGTTTTCCCTAAGAGAAAATCCCTACTGGCACTCACAAACGGTCAGGCTTTTGCTAGGTTTTCTTTCTGAAAGCTGTTGCAGAAACCGCAGGGGCACCAAAAATCCACAGGAAAGGCGTCAACAGCGACACAGCAGGGGATTCCGTCAACAGCAAATCTAGAAGCTCTTCTGACCACAGACTCCCTATGGAGACTCAAAAAACCACAGCATCAGTACTCTATTTTTAAAGCCTAAATGTGACACATGTCAACATTTAATTGACGAAGGACCTTTCCCAGATTTGTGAATTATGACTGTTGTACTACTGCGATGAGTTTATATGACAACAAATCTGGATTAAGATAAAGTTTGGATGGCTAAAAGGGGTTAAAGAAGTGTGTGCCTTCACTGCTGGCTTTAATTTCCTATGGACGTTCTAAGTTTGTTCCCTTTATTTATTACCATACTCAATCCTAAAATTTTCTCAAACCTAAGCCATGATCTTTTCCTAAACTTAACCAAGTTGTTTTTTAATCAACAGAACAAACCAAAAACTCAGTCAAATTAGTAAATCTAATAATTGATCTTTGGTGACTGTTTCTGAAGCTGGCCCGGACTGGCCGTGGGGAGCACTGGGGGACTAGCCAGCTGATTGGCCTGGAGTGTCTGAGACCTGCGGGACCGCCGGCGATTTTGGACATCATTACGGTCTTTATGAAAATGTAGCAGCCATTTAAGTGAAGATATTGATGTTCTATGAAACTAGCAGATCTAAAAAAATACATTGGTACTAATCAGGTCATGCTAGCTTGTCAGGAATGAGGCTAAATAACACTCCGAAGTTTAGCCAAATTGTGGCGAGGCCGTCGTATCTGAATGAAAATGGTTCCTAAGGGTCAATAAAAAACCACAAGGACCCATGAAGACCTCTAGTCTGTACTGGTGGTGAGAGATGGATACAGTCTCTGCCCATGCAGCTTACTCTCCTTTGATGAAATATTAACAGTGTAGGCAAAATATGACTAGATTTGAACAGTTTAAGAAATGCTTAGGATGCCCTGGAATCAATTAAATAATTGTTCACAAACACAAAAAATACAAAAATCACCAACAGTAGACTGTTTTTTATGTAAAAACTTGCCCAGCTTATTATGTGGAATCACAACCTGGGGTCTGTAACAGAGAACAGTCTGCTACCGCATCCCTTTTATTTTGTATTTTTTTAATTCAAGAATATTTTTTGGGGCATTTTAGGCCTTTAACGCCTGGACAGCTGATGAAGTGAAAGGGGCGAGAGGGGGAATGACCTGCAGCAAAGCGCCGCAGATTGGAGTCGAATCTGGGCCCGCTGTGTTGAGGAAGAAACCTTTATACAGTCAGGTCCATAAATATTGGGACATCAACACAATTCCAATCTTTTTGGCTCTATACACCACCACAATAGATTTGAAATGAAACAGACTTTCAGCTTTAATTTGAGGG
>NC_045746.1:24223447-24231485 GCF_008692095.1 Etheostoma spectabile | reverse complement strand
CAAATCAGATGAACGGTGTAGGAATTGCAACAGTTTGTACATGTGCCTGCCACTTTTTAAAGGGACCAAAAGTAATGGGACAATTGGCTGCTCAGCTGTTCCATGGCCAGGTGTGTGTATTCCCACTATCCTCCATTTAACAAGGGCAAGATAAAAGTCCCAGTATTTCAAGATCTGCTATTTGCATTTGGAATCTGTTGCTGTCAACTCTCAATATGAGATCTAAAGAGCTGTCGCTATCAGTGAAGCAAGCCATCATTAGGCTGAATCAAAATAAACCCATCAGAGAGATAGCTAAAACATTAGGTGTGGCCAAATCAACTGTTTGGAACATTCTTAAAAAGAAAGAACGCACCGGTGAGCTCAGCAACACCAAAAGACCCGGAAGACCACGGAAAACCACTGTGGTGGATGACCGACGAATTCTTTCCCTGGTGAAGAAAACACCCTTCACAACAGTTGGCCAGATCAAGAACACTCTCCGGAGGTAGGTGTATGTGTGTCAACGTCAACAATCAAGAGAAGACTTCACCCGAGTGAATACAGAGGGTTTACCACAAGATGTAAACCATTGGTGAGCCTCAAAAACCGGAAGGCCAGATTAGAGTTTGCCAAACAAAATCTAAAAAAGCCTTCACAGTTCTGGAACAACATCCTTTGGACAGATGAGACCAAGATCAACTTGTACCAGAGTGATGGAAAGAGAAGAGTGTGGAGAAGGAAAGGAACTGCTCATGATCCAAAGCATACCACCTCATCAGTGAAGCATGGTGGTGGTAGTGTCATGGCGTGGGCATGTATGGCTGCCAATGGAACTGGTTCTCTTGTATTTATTGATGATGTGACTGCTGACAAAAGCAGCAGGATGAATTCTGAAGTGTTTCGGGCAATATTATCCGCTCATATTCAGCCAAATGCTTCAGAACTCATTGGACGGCGCTTCACAGTGCAGATGGACAATGACCCAAAGCATACTGCGAAAGCAACCAAAGAGTTTTTTAAGGGAAAGAAGTGGAATGTTATGCAATGGCCAAGTCAATCACCTGACCTGAATCCGATTGAGCATGCATTTCACTTGCTGAAGACAAAACTGAAGGGAAAATGCCCCAAGAACAAGCAGGAACTGAAGACCGTTGCAGTAGAGGCCTGGCAGAGCATCACCAGGGATGAAACCCAGCGTCTGGTGATGTCTATGCGTTCCAGACTTCAGGCTGTAATTGACTGCAAAGGATTTGCAACCAAGTATTAAAAAGTGAAAGTTTGATTTATGATTATTAATCTGTCCCATTACTTTTGGTCCCTTAAAAAGTGGCAGGCACATATACAAACTGTTGTAATCTACACCGTTCATTGTTGGATGTAAATACCCTCAATTAAAGTGAAAGTCTGCAGAAAGCAAATCTTGTTTGTTTCATTCAATCCATTGCGGTGGTGTATAGAGCCAAAAAGATTGGAATTGTGTTGATGTCCCAATATTTATGGACCTGACTGTATATGGCCGCCCGCTCTACCAATCTAAATTTCCGGGCGCCCTGCATCCCTTTCAACCTTAACACTTTTATTGACGCTTTTTATCTATGTTTCAAACTTTTTCAACAGTACGTAAAACTAACTTGCTAACTTTTGTTTTAGTTATTTTTGGAATTTATGGTCAATTAACCTCATTTAGAGGAAATTATACCTGATGTTTGAGTTAGAAAAGCAGAAATTAGGAATTATTGAGACTAAAATTAAAGGAATGGATGTTGATGGATAATCACAGACTGGAATATGTCAACTTTTACTCAATACTATTTCAAAACCACTTGCAATGCTATATAATTGAATATGACACCCCAAATAATGAAAGTAGAGATTTGTACTTGCCAAAGAGCATTGTGTGGAATCAATCATGTTATTTATTCAGTTGGGTGGTGAAAAAGAACATTGATATAGGAAAACGGGTCAATTTCACCAGAGGACAACATAAGGTTAAATCAGACTTTATATTTTGCTGTTGTGGAGACACTAACGGGAAGTGAACAGAAAGTAATGAATCCCAATTACAGGCAGAAATCAAAGCTTTGAGCAAGAAGTCCATCCAGAGAAAACAGCACACACTAACGCTGGCTCAAACTCTTCAACACCTCCACCCCCGCCAGAGAATAATAGGAAACTTGATGTTGCCTTCGCGTGATTTTTGGCTGGAGAAACCCTAAAAACTTGAAAAAATGTCCTAGTGAAAGTGGAAAAGTGTGAAGTTTGCTCATGTCGCATAGATGTCATTTACCCTTTGTTGGGGTCCCATAGACAGAGAAAAGGCACTGATGTGTCATCTGTGATGTCACTCTCGGGTTTCTAAAGAGAAGAGCTGAAGTTTATATCTTGGTTTCCTGCTCCGGGCCGAGATGGAGTCAAATGTGGGATGAGCGTCACAGGCTGAGACTCTTTAGATAAGCAACATGCTCTTTAACGTCTAAAGACATCTTCCAGACAAAATGCTTGTAATTATTGCAAACTGAAAGCACGGTTATGGATGTTTTTGCCATCAGGGGATGAATGTTTTCAATTCCATCTCAGTAGTATGTTACAGCAAGAGTCTAAATTGTGACAAAACCAAAGGGCAAATGCAGCGCTCTAAGATCAGCTATTTCCACATTATTACAGACCCCCACACCTGCATCTATCTACAGACAGACTACGCTAACTGTGTCAAACTGATACTGAAACCTGATTTATTAGAAATATCTAAATCCTGTCAGGGAGTTTTGTGGGTTTTGACAAGAATGAAATCAAATTAAATAAAAAAAAAGTACTGTGAGAGACCTTTTCTCTGAAATCAGTTAAAAGCTGGAGGTGGTGGTGATCTTAAAGTTATGCCGAGTGACGTATTTCCCTGCATTTACCCCCCCAAAATTCTAAAAGTTACCATAAAGCCCATTTTCTGACATAATCGAGTAAACCAAAACAATGTTAACTTCAATGTTGGCCTCCATGTAAATCTAAATGTCATCTCTTCAGAGAATTTCATAGTTTTTGTTAATGCAGAGTTTCATTGGACGGCCCCTCTACTGGTCAGTAGGCTTATTTCACTCAGCATTCGTCTGATTGCTGCCTTTGAAAGGCCTGCAGGACCCCTGGGAGGACCTGTAATCAGTGACGACCACCAATACAAAAACAGGACCTCAGACACTTTTCATTTTGTGCTCGAACCCCCTAAATAAACCTGCTTTTTAGTCTGCCAGTGTAGATTATAAAGCAGGTTCCCACAGCACAACATGGTACAAACGCATGCCAGGCCGGCTCGCCAGCGGCAGCACACGCGCCCGATGCAGAGGATGAAAGTTCAAGGACAAATCAGCCATGCTTTGCATCATGAAATCAGCAAAGGATAAGAATCCTGCCGTGAATGCGGAGCAGCAGCAGAACATGGAGGTGGTGGAGGAGCCGGTTGGAGCATTGGTGATGATTATAATAGGTGCATACCGTAGTGGTACGCCACCATCTATAGAGACATCAGAGGCGTGATGGAGTGGTCCTGCGTTCACGTAACTATAACACTATAATACCAAACATACTGTACAAAATGTCTGGTTTTAGGACAACATGATTATCACTTTACCGAACCACATTATGAGGACAATTTTAAGTCTCTCTCTCTAACTTACAATTAAAGGGATTTTAACGGAAACAATGTTTTGTGAAAACATTTAGTAGTGAATAGAGAGGATTGTGTGCCTTGTGTTCCCTTCAAACTATACAATACACAATGGGACAAAGACACACCTTTCTATGTCGTTTGGCATTAACATGACTATTAAAGTAGGGCTGGGGGATGTGGAGAAAATCCAATATCACAATATTTTTGACCAAATACCTCGATATCAATGCTGCAACCATATCATATTGTTAACTGTTGGTGCTTTCATAAAATATTTACACAATGAGATTCTTGATAAATCATCAGTAATGTGGATACTATGACTCAATGGGTAAAAACAAATGATAGAACAGTTACAATCTGGTAAGTCCAGAAAATGACATCACTTTACTGTAATGCAGCCTTTAAAACCAGGAAAAGACACCACTTATGCCATATTACGATATTCAAAATCTAAGACAATATCCAGTCTCATATCATGAAATCGATATAATATCAATATATTGCCCAGCTCTGTATTAAAAGTAAGTAAAGTAAAAGTGATGTTTAGAGAGATTGGTTAATCTTTTTTTATTTATGAACAAAATGTATTGACATTGTGCCCAAACTCCAGCTGGAGCAAAGTGAAGCTGAATAGTTAGGGAGCAGATTCAGTTTGCTTCCTCTTCAAAATATTCAATAGTCAGTCTGAGAAATGTAAATCCAGACTCTTCCCCCCCCCCCCACCTTGCACAGACCGCAGACTGTCCTCAGCAGTACAGCCCAGATTTGAAACATATCAGTTAAGTTGATGTTGTTATAATTGTTGCTGATTATTCCATTAACCCTTGTGTTGTCCTTGGGTCAAACTGACCCGTTTCAAAGGGTTTTAAATCAGAAATATGGATTTCTTTTAACAAAATTGCCCAAAAATAACATGGATGATTCCATACAGCGTTCAAGTAAAATAAATGATTACTTTCATTGAATTGTTTTGGGTGTTTTATTTAATCTTATAGCTTTTGAATTCTTTTTTTTTTTAATTGTTTCAAAACAGTATCCGGACTAAACTTTGCCATCTACCCATCTGAGATCCACTCAACGTCCTCTGATCTTAACTATTAGTCAAAATAATTCATAATTTCTGCCTTTTTAACTAAAAATGTATAAGTTGATATAAATGAGGTGTGTTGACCATGAATTCCAAGTATAAGTGTAAAACCTATTATTAAAGCAAAGCGGTGTGTCGTTTCCGGCTGATTTTATCAACAGTACAACGTGTGCATGTGCTCGTCTCCAGCTCTGCGCATGCGTACGCCGGTCCGATTGATACGCAGCTAAGGCGTGAATGCATGAAATAAAGCAGTGTGATTCGGACTCTGAAATCTCAGTTTATCGGTTATTAGAAGTTTACATTTGACGGCAAGGCGCGTAAATGTCTATGCAAGTGAGAGAGAGAGAGAGAGAGAGAGAGAATTAAAAAAATCAATTTATTACGTACATGTCCGTGTTGTTGTAAGGGGAGGATAGATGTATGGCATGGCTACACAAGTCTTCTCCTGCTACAGCAAAATAGGTACTGACAATTGTATATGTTCAGATTTGATTTATAATTTGTGTTTTTGACTAATATTCTTGTCACAATGCTACTTATTGAGGGACATGCACAGTATTTGTTTATCTTCAATGAGGTCATCATTGTTATAGTTTACTCCCTGTTGATGGGTTGTATAAGCTTTCATAATACACAGATGTATTGATTTTGTCATGCCGATAAAGCAAATTGAAAGCAAGTGAGAGAGAGTGAGAGTTTTACTTCTTAGTAAGGATTTGAAAGATGTTAAAATACTAAAATATCCAGTGTTTATCCATCTTCCTATCCTCACATATATACATATCCACACACACTATAATATGTATACACACATATATATATACACACACACACACACACACACACACACACACACACACACACACACACACACACACACACACACATATATGATTAATTGTTAATGTTTGCAAATTGAAATTTATGGCTAATCATATGTCAATATTATGACATACCTAGAGAGAGAAAGAGAGAAGGATATCAGTGCTGGATGTGTCTTTTTGTGTGTGTGTGTGTGTGTGTGTAAGTTATTCATGAATGGGTCAGTATGATATGTACAAAAATGTCTGCACACCAACACGGATGATATCCTGGGAAAGTGGGCGACTGCCAGGTGGTCATGTGATGCCAGCTCCAGAGTAGCTGTGTTTGGCCACCACAGAGCTCTGTAGCAGCTGTACAGAGCTCCGTCGAACCAGCGGCAGTTGGTAGTTGAGTTACCCGAGTACAAGGGGCTCTGAGCCGGCTACAGGGCACAATGAGCTGCCGGTCGCTTCGGTGGACATTATGATTAAGTTTAACGTTAAAGTGAATTACGCGGTGATGGAAGTTAAAGTAAGGCACAAAAACGACCAGTTAAATTTAGGAAAAAGATTGGGGTTTTGCATATTCTGGGTGAAAGTCCTTTGTTTTCCCTGTGAAATGAACTCTGCTCCCCGGCTTGAAAGCTTCCAGGCTTGAAAGCCCAGTGTTTTGTGACCCACCCATCGGCCCCCAACCTCCTCCCTACGCGGTCCACAACGATCTTCTACAACAACAGTATTGTGGTGGAGCAAGAACACTTGGAGTGCTCGCTTCTTTTAGTGCTTAACTTTTTTTGGCGGGTATGTGTATGTAACAGTGAATGGGTTCGTATGATATGTACATATGCCACCCAAAATGTAAGACATTAGTGTCCCAGTTGGTCATGTGACGCAGGCTTCATTGACTGGCTGTGAGCTCCATGACGCACGTTGCAGCTCGGCCCTATCAGTGGCAGTTAGTAGCCGCTACAGAGATCTGCGAAGTCAGCTAGGTGCTCCGCATGGTGCCCTTCATGGTCCTCCGTCGTATCAGAGGTAGATGGTGGTTCAGTTACCCGAGAATTGGTAACTTCGAGCTTGGCACAGAGTGCCTAATATTTTAAGCGTTTGTCTGCAGGGTGTTGATGATCACCGAGGGATTGCTGAGATCTGGATTTTGGATCTCATAACGTTATTTGGGATATTTAAGATAAATCTGTATCAGATGAGAAGCATTGCTGGGTTTTTCATACGCCTTTTGGTGATCCCATGCTGGGTGCTTTCTCTCTCTCTCTCTCTCCCTCTCTTTGTTGCCTTAAGGCAAAGAAGACAAAAAGAAGGTGAAACAAGAAAAGGATCTTGACCAGTAGAGAAGAAAGGAAGGAGAGAAGAATGAGTGTGGAAAGGAGAAGAGACAGGTAGAAAAGACAGCCTTTACAAGTTTAATAAGGAACAGTGAGGGAACTAAACTAAGACAGATAGTCAATATGGAGCAGAAGGCCACCAGGGGAAGGGGAGAGTTAAGGTGTGTGTGTGTGTGTGTGTGTGTTGTGTGTGGTGTGTGTGTGTGTGTGTGTGTGTGTGTGTGTGTGTTTGGGTATACACAGGAGGGGAGCCAGAGTAATAAAGACAGATGGAGAGGAAATCAATGTCCAGGCCAGCAAGACAAACATTTAGAAATGAAGTGCAGTCCCCCGCTGTAGCGACAGTGGAAGCCAGTCAGCCAGAAATTTCAGTGACATTCACAGTCCAGTCACACAGCAGGCGCAGATTACACAAGACAGGCGGGGGGGGGGGGGGGGGGGTGGCACATGGCAAGCACTCAAACACTTATTACCGGTAGACGTAAACAAATATTAGCAGTACAATTTGCTGGATTGTATGATTGAATGACACGAAAAGTTGTGAAGCGTTACCACATTTTCTTCGGGGTGGTAGTAGCTCAGTCTGTAGGGAGTTGGGTCGGGAACCAGAGGGTCGCCGGTTCAAGTACCAAAGTACGGAGTGTGAATTGGTAGCCTACCCAACCGCTCAGGGCGCTGGTCCAGCACTATCAGCCCACTCTGTGTGTGTGTATTTCAGGCCTGTGTGTAGTGATTACTAACAAAACATTGTAGTTTCCGCACTGGGGATCAATAAACAGTATACATGAATTAAAGTAAAAGTATGAATATTGTTGAGAAGAGGACATGGTTCATGAATACGTTTCATCAATGTGTTTGTATTAGGTCATGGATAGTTGGAGAGCAGAGATTAATTGATTAGTTATCAACTATTGAAATCAATTGCCAACTATTTTGATAATCGGTTGGAGACATTATGGGACAAGACATTGGTGGACGCCTTCTTGGGCATTGGAAAACACTGGTCGATATTTTTCACAATTTTGATTAACAGACCAAATTATCGAAGATGAAAATAATCGCTAGTTGCCGCCCTATATAGTTGTTAGCTATACTGTGTCTTAAAATTAAAGTGCGCACACACACACACACACACACACACACACACACACACACACAC
>NC_045746.1:24219422-24223437 GCF_008692095.1 Etheostoma spectabile | reverse complement strand
ACACACACACACACACACACACACACACACACACACACACACACGTTGCAAAGCTGTGACTAGGGTCATAGTGGCTCCTTGTCCCCTTGTCAACATCCCATTATTTGAACACTATTCCTGTCAGGAGTGTTCTGCCCTGTAGTTAACTCTGGTGGGTTTGGTGCTCCTGCAAACCTGACTCCTGTCACCCAATCACCTCCGACCCGCTCCCTGCCTGCTCCGCTCATCAGGGTGCCCAAGCAAACAGCTGTTTTTGCTCGGGCTAAGTCACCTTGGTGTTCATGTTTTAATTGATTTATGTCGAGTTACTCTATAGGGCTTTTGACTTCTTGGTCTTCTCTCTCTTTCTTTTCTCTATAAAATTGGCTGTTTACTGACAGACAGACTACTTATTTCTGTTGCGTTGTCTCATGTGAGAAAGGGGCTGGTAGTATAGGATTTCTTTTAGTTTTTATTCAGCTCATTTTCAGATATTTAACGCATTTTAGCCTCAAGCGTAATTTACAGGGGGGGATGAGGAGGTTACAACTCCCCCTATAATCAAAACTGGCCTTTGCAACCCACCCCCCTTGGCAAGTTATTTCTTTCACATAAATAAAGACATTTGCACCATCTATTGATGCAGGAAAGGCACAAATTGTTGCAGAAAAACTCACCAGAATGCAGAAAACAAAGTGTTTCATTTCAATTTTGCTCGGCAGTGGGGATCTCAACCAACACAATAATGAATCCAAAGTTAAGCCCAATGAATATGACAAATGAATAATGGTTGGATTTTAAAATGTGTCTGTGTCCACGAGCAGAACAAAAAAATAAATTGTGTGAATGTGTTCAAGCCATTCTAAAGAACTCGTCCAAATTGGGACAGACCTTCTGCCAAAATAGGGATCTGTGTCCACCAAATGTTTGGAACTGCCTCCTCTGATCAGCAGAGGCTGTTCCTGCAACTGAAACGACATGTGCAGCTGTGAGCTCAGCTGTGCAGACAGCATTACATCTTTCTCACTCCCATGTAACATCAAGTTCGAGAAGAACTTGCAAACTTTGTAATTAGTGTCAGACTACTTATTCGAAATCACAAAGGAATAATGAGGGTTGTCCAGAAATAAAATTAGACTAGAGGAACCAGCTTGGTTCGCTCTTAAAACCCCACGGTGCATGAGCACAGGTGTGCTCGGTTATTTTGGCTGATTGGGCTTTTTCTCAGGAACACGTAGGTGTGAAATAAACACGCCTGATTGACGTCTCTAAGATTTTGCTGCCTCTTACTTCAGGTGGAACAAATGATTGTTCTGACCATAGCTTATCTGCAGCCAACACCCACACAAGTTCAATCTAAACAGGTCTAATTAGCTTTGGTGAGAACACCTGCAACACGTCTTATTCTGCCCTCTGAGGTGTCATTGTAAACACTTTTTAGTCATGTTTTAGTCACATTTCCTCACTAAAGCTTTGTCTGTTATGAGTAAAAAACACCTTAGATTAATTCCCTGCCTTCATAGAAGATGTCTAAATCAGGATTAGAACTCCAGCAACATGAAACCAGGTGTTTGGTCAAATTAAGTTATTGATTGAAAAGGAACTTAGATTGCTGATACAAACAAAAACAAAAAATGTTAGGCAGAATTCCAGGGGACAAAGGACTTGTAGGTTTTTCCCAAATCAAATAAAACAACCTAAAGAGTGATCTAGCATACTGCTTGTTACTAGCTAAGTGTCCATCCACTTCTCAAATTATGTGAAGTTCTGTAAAAAAAACCACATGCAAATAAAGCTGGTGAAAGTGTGTTTCCAATGGCTTTAAAGCGACTAAAAACCTGTTTGTATTGACATCACTTGCTGATTTGTAATCAAATTCATCCATTGAATTGATACATTTAAGGTGTTTCCACTTATTTCCGCACTGAACATTTGCAAACAACATTTTTCTAGACCAAATGGATCGCGCTGTCTACCAACACATGATAAGGTGTTACACTGGCCAAGCATTTGTAGCTTCTCACCACCACCCCACCCCCGATTGGCTCCTCTGGACCTATCAGGATCCCTGAAGCAGAGACAACAGGTGAAGCTAATCTTGTTTGACGAAACCTCCAACACACAAAACCCTGCATGGGTTGGCCAGGGAAAGGCCATTGTCTGTGTCCCTGACGTACAGTATTCATCATGTCTTATTTGTGGATGTTTTGAAGTCGAGTTGAGTTTGAATGGAGCTATAGTACAACAAGAACATCAGCCCCATTTTGAAAACATTTCAATCACATATTTCTGCATGATTGTTTTTTTTTTCTCTGGGAAAACATACAAGACAGAGTAGAGAAAATGTTCATATGAACTTAAGACGGTCGTATTTTCAAACCTCCTCAGATTCACTGTATGTTTCTAATACCACCAAATACCAAATGTCAGGATTGACGACTGGAGAAGAGGTTTAAGTCCATCATTTGTGTCTTTATTAACAAAGAAGTGTTAAACTGAGGCAACATAACAGCAAAAAAAAGCCATCTCACAGCCAACTGCCATACAAAAGAAAAAAAAAAACTAATTTCTTTTCCTGATGCCCTTAAAACTCAGCTATGGGTGAGCTAACCTGAGCAAGCACCCCTAACCCTTAAGTTAGAAACCTTTTTTACAATTGGAGAGATTCATTACTGCTGAAATTACTATTTATACATGTAAATGTTTACCAACTACAATAGACACTCCAAATATTATAAACATGCCAATTTACTGCAAAACTATCTCAGTTCATTTTAAATGGTTAAGTTTAAGTCCAGCTTTGTTCAGAAAACCTACTGTCAGTGAATCCCCCCGAATTCCAAATTTTTCCTCTTCCTTCATTCAATAAAAGTTGACGTCCCTGACTAATTACTGGAGTAACAGACAACAGATTACAGGCCACCCTAATCCATGTCCATGTACCTACAGTTGATAGAACTTGGATACATGAATGATAGTGCTACTGTATGGTAGGCGTCATAATATCAATTATAATAATTCAATATCACTTCATATTACAAAAAAACATACAACCTCAAAGGTTGTTATTTAGGAAGCCAATGTGTTATGCAAAAGCTGACTCATGTTTTAATAATGTACCATAATGCATTTCTTTTTCAGGCCTGCGATTGTTGCACAAGTGCTGGTGTCAACACATGCAAATATGTTTTAGAACAAATGAATCCGTGACTCATTTTGTAACCTATAATTTGATTTGTTCAGCTACATTCCATGTCCTCAAAGGGTAAATAATGATTAATAATACTATGAAAATGATTGAAAATGAATTACTATCAACTTAAGTTTTTAGTTTCTGTTCTGGTCTGCGTTGAAGGAAAGTGAATTTTTTTTTTTTTTTAAGAATATTTTTGGGTATTTTTTTTTAGGTATTTTTTTTTAGGTATTTTTTGACAGGACAGCTGAGGGGGGGAATGAGCTGCAGCAAAGGGCCACAGGTCAGCGTTGAACCTGTAACCCTCTATATATAGGCACCTGCTCAACCAACTGACCATCCGGACGCCCCAGTAAGTCATTTCTAAAATAAATCCCAAAGAGCGTTCAAACATCTCTAATGAAGAGCAACAATTTAACCCTGATGGATATTTCTAAATGCTTAAGCCTTGTAGTTAATACACATTTCCCAAATGAATCAATTTAATCCTAATTAATCAAAGGGAAATCAATTGAATAGGTCAAAAAGCCCCTTCTGTGACCATTATACCAAATGAAGGTCAGCTTGATGAAAACTGACTTGGTAGACATCAACTTTAAAAACATTCCCATTTTTCCACTTTGTTCCCCAAATGTTTATCCAGATAAAATAGCTCAATATTAAGTCCTTTTTTTAAGATGATTTTTTGGGGCATTTTAGGCCTTTATTGAAAGGACAGCTGAAGAAGTTAAAGGGGAGAGAGAGGGGGGCATGACCTGCAGCAAAGGGCAACAGGTCGGAGTTGGACCCATTGCGTTGAGGAGTAAACACATATGCATATATATATATATATATATATATATA
>NC_045746.1:24208848-24219412 GCF_008692095.1 Etheostoma spectabile | reverse complement strand
TATATATATATATATATACATATATATATATATATGTGGGCACCCGCTCTACCAACTGAGCTTCCCGGACGCCCCTAACAGGCCTTTGTAATGTGCACTTTCAGCTGCCATCTCAACCTATTTTACCCATTAAATGACAGAAGTTAGCCCTGTGCCACTGATTTAGATTTATATACAAATGTGCATTCTAACCACAGCATCCATTATCATAAGTGTGTTAAATGAGCAGATATGACACAGACAAATAGGAGGCTGGAACCTGGCAAGCTTTATTGGTTTTTAACTTAACACTGCTGGCGGATAAAAACCACAATCCTGCAAATTGCACGGTCTGCAGGAATGATCAGAATGATTATAGTCGGATAAATGATAAGGTCGGTTTTTGACAGGTATAGAGACAGTCAAATACCGCTGGACTCAAAACACATGTGACCATGAAAACGTTCAAAATGTCTCTACCTTGGCAATGTCAACACGTCTTGTGTGGACTGCATACAGCGTCTTCAGTATAAATATTTACACCGTAATCACAGTTTGAAGAAATGTCTGCACTGTATGTTCTGATTTATTTGAATTTGAATTTATTTGAATCCGAAAATGGAAAAAAAAACTCCTCAAAAGTCAGCTACATAAATAAGTCTCTGAAGACAGTGTGTCTGTGATGTCTGGGATTTAGCAACGTGTGTGTGTGTGTGTGTGTGTGTGTGTGTGTGTGTGATCACTACACAGCATGAATGCTCAGCTTTGGCAATTAAAACAAACATCTCAAAACATCAGCAAAAGCTCTCATACTCAGCTGCTGCTAAATGATTTCCTATTTAATTTTCACATAGCAAATATGCATAAAAGAGGCTAACACCGCAGTTAAATTGCTACACTGTTTTTCTCTTAACAGTACCACAGGTTGTAAGCATAACATTTTCCCCTGTAGGTCTAAAAATGGCTACAAAAAATGCCCTATGCTGGGCACGATTGCTAATATGCTACAAAAACAAGCAATCTTTAAGTCACTGTGCAACATGAGAACTTCAATGGGAGTCAAACTGAAAATCTCCTGTTGTTGTTGTTTAAAAATATCACTAAACTTATGCAAGGGTCTGTGGACTGACTGTTTTGTCCTTTTCAAAAGTCAAGACTGAGCTTTTAACCTCCAGTTTTGAGTCTGTGTGGATAAGTGGTGCTACAGGTGCTCAGAAAAAAAGAAATCGGTGTGTTTTTCCGGATTCTTGTATATAAGGAGTGGACTAGTCTGGATCAACAGAACAAGGCTACATTTCCAGAATAAAACCTGATATCTGGCACAACGTCAGGCCTTGCCCTTTCGTTTTCGCTGTGTGTGTGTTGCAATTTAAAAAATCCCTTCGCTACGGAAAAACAAGCCTTGAGCTAGCAAGCTGCACGCTGAAAATGGCAAGTTTTGAAGAAGATTTGGATTGTGCAACAAGGAAGACCAGCTTGGTTCTTTTGCTAAATGACTGTAAAAAGATACAAGTTTATGGCATTTACTCTCTAATTGGGAAGTTTTGTGATCGATTGGTGGAATTGCTTTGGACGAAATAAACAATATACAGGTAAGAGCAAATGGCGTTTAACCATGCTGTCGGCTAATTTGAATAGCTCACATTACTGTGTGAACAGTTAACCCTCATGTTGTCCTCGGGTCAAATTGACCCGTTTTCCTATGTCAATGTTCTTTTTAATTACCCAAAATAACATGATGGATTTCACACAATGCTCTTTACAAGTTTCTACTTTCATTAATTTTGGGGTCTTATTCAATTCTATAGCATTTGAAAAAAATGAAGTGGTTTTGAAATAGTATGGAGTAAAAGTTGACATATTCCAGTCTGTGATTATCCTTCAACATCCATTCCTTCAATTTTAGTTGAAATAATCCCTAATTTCTGCTTTTCTTACTCAAACATTAGGTCTAATTTCCTATAAATGAGGTTTGACCATAGATTCCAAAAATAACTGTAAAACTAAAGTTAATAAATCAGTGTTATGTAGTGTTGAAAACGTCAAAAAAGTGACAAACATTGAAAACAAGCATACAAAATGTTTAAAAAAGGGACAAAAACTTGAGAAAAAGTGTTAATTTTCAATTTTGACGGGAAGACATCACAAGGGTTAACTTCATGTAATGTTGTACGTGGTGTTTCCTTTAGCAGGGTGCAAATGTTCCGCCAAAACAAGTTCTGTCCAGAGACTATTTTGCAGAGCCACGGTTTCAGCGTCTGGAGACGATTGTGATTGGTTTACAGAAATGTCAATAAACCAGAGCGCGTTTTTGTCCCATCCCGTAATGCTGGGTGGACTAGCCAGACCCTCCTGTGAACAAACTAGGAATCTGTCATTCACTACATTGCGTATGATGGAGGTAGTGGATTAATCTGGTCATGGTTCTGATTGGCTCAGCAGACACTGGAGAGTGGCCGCAGTATTCCTAGCACCAGCCCCCCAACTCCCAGGTATTTCCCATCAAATGATACGTTTCTTGAATTGATCTTTCTTCATGTCATCAGACAAATTATTTTCCCCCTCTAAAATAAATATGATAAGGAATATTCTGGACCCAAAAGAAATGTGTGATAAGATCCAGAATCTCCAATCGATGGTATGAGCGAGTTGCATTAATAATAGATTAAAACCAGGAGGTAAAATAGGATGCAGAGCCATCTGTCACAGTGCACTCGTGTTTTCAGTTTGCTTCCCATATAAGCTTGTGTTCATCAAAGTGCCGTGTCTGTACGTCCATCTTTTCTCTATATAAATCTTATTTTGTTACTTAAAACCAGGAAAAGTTGGGTTCCATTTCAAATCTGTCAATTCAGGAAGCACATAGTCATTCAAAGAAATAAACTGTAATTATTCTGTCAGAATTAATGTTAACATCATGGAAATTACCATTAAAAAACACTTGGTGGTCAACAGGTAAGTCGCGTTCATATATATATATTATATTTTCTGAACTGAATGGATTCAAACGGAGTGCAATCTGAACCTGGCTTTAAAGATTTAAGGTTTGTTATATCATTATGTACATACCTAAGAAAAGTAATTCTGACGTCCATGGCAACAGCATCGTCGAGGCAGCCGTTTTGATTGTAACAGGGGTGATCGCTGTGAACACAGGCCGTCCCTGTTCGTCAGTGTCCATGCCGACGTTGCAGAAAAACTCCTGGCGCTCCCACAGAAGCTTTTCCAGCTGCGCTCGGCACTTTTAAAAAGTCTCTCGGTTTCATCCCTGGAAAAGTTCAACATTCATCCGCATGGCTCCCCTCTCACAATACAAACAGCTTAGAAAATTCAATAGCTAAAACACCTAAAATATACTGTAATATTTACACCCCGTGAGTGATGAGAATAACGTTTTTGTAACATTAGTTTCAGCATGAAGGGGACAAAGAATTCCTATTGTTGAAGTATAAAGCTCTATGCAAATACAGTTTACCTTTGATCGTGTATATATTAGTGTTGTAGTGTGTTTGTGGGTGGTGCAGTACATGGGAAAATGTTGTTAGCAGGGCCTGAAGTTAACTTTTTTTGGCCCCCAGCCATTTTTAAATCCACCTGTCACACAGGCTTTTCACCAGCCACTTCTTTTCCTTTTTTGGCCTCATAAAGGTGAAATACAGGAAATGCACAAGCATCATTCTCAAACTTGTTAAGAATACACATTTGAGTACTGTCAATATATTACAAAATCAATATAATTATTGACTCTTAGAATATCTTTTTCTTTCCTTCAGTCATTCTTTTAAAAAAAAATCTTTTCATGTGCTGCAACATTTATGGGCTCAAATCCAAGGAAATGGCCGTTTTGGTTTAAAACTATAGTGCGCAGAATTCTAAGTAATGACAACACCAAGGTCATTGCATCCACATGACACAAGCCTTCCGTGACCCCTACTCCACACAGTTGCTGGTAGCCAAGGAGGACACGGAGGATTAAAAAGAGTTGTGCAGAGCTTAATAGCTTTGTAGCAACTCATTTGGCAATGTGTTGAATGTAACGGACGTTCATTAATATCAAAATGGTACGCACTACAGCTTTAAATGTGAATTGGGGCCAACAAAACTCCACTAACGAATCCCTCATTTCTCATTGTATTAATTTCAGGCCCTGGTTGTAAGCAATACTGATTTTTAAGAATATGGACATTCTTCATCATACTGGCATTCTTCCTGTTTCTTTTCAAATGTAGTTTGTCATGAACAGGGTTGGGAAGCAATTTGATAGTATGATGTTTTTAATGTAAAAATTAGACAATGCAACTACAGTTAGGCTTAGTTATTAGTTAGGCTGGGGAAACTAGTCAAAACATAAAATCTTTCTGTTTTCAGCTTACTGTTTTCGGTACACACATTCAAAACGTGAATGAAATGAAATAGATGAATTCAATACATGTGGACATATTCTATTCATTAAAATCTGCATCCACAGTACAATTGACATGCTGACATTGTGTCAAAGGGTTTGTGTTCTTTTACTCCTACAAACTCAACCCATATTACTCCAAATTCATCCATTCTCAGCAACAATACCTCACATGACATATGGGTTGCAGGCCTGTTGTGCTACCTGTACTGTGCTGGCAGGAGTTTGTGTGTGTGTGTGTGTGTGTGTTTTTTTTAAATCCTGTATTCTCATAAAAAAGCCAGTAACATCAGCCTACTTTTGATTTCTAATTCAATGTTTGTGTAGGGATTTCAACATTTATTTAGAAAGTAATCAAAAGTAATCAAGACATAATGAAGTAACCTTCCCAACCATGTTCATGAAATTAAGAAAATATGTTACAGTAGATGCTTCTTTTTTTAAAGCAGGCATCCTCAATCCTTGTTTGATGACAGGATAATACATGTATATCCAGATACACTGTTTTGTAGTTTTTGTGAATGGAACACAATAGTTTTGGGAAATGATTCAGCTTCCTGTTTCCTGTGCTGCTTCACCCTGTTTCCTGTGTGTCGCGGCCCTGATGATGAATGTACCCGTCAGAAACCGCACAAACGTGTTGATGCTACTAATAACTGTATCCCTCTCTCCTCCCCTACCGTGTTTCCTCCCGGCGTGTTAAAAGTTTTAAGTGTCTGTCTTCGTCTTGGGCTCGGCATCAGCAGTGAGTCATCCCTCCGCCCACTCGCTGCTCCTCCCGTCCTCCCCTCTTTTCTTTCCTCCTCTCTCCTCTTTTTGATCTCCTCAAACCTCCCTCCTTCATCCACTCTGCTGCATCCCTCCTCCCACACACTTCGAGGATACAGGATTTGTGATTGTGTGTGTGTGTGTGTGTGTGTTGTCTTGTGGTGTGTAAGAGCTGTAACAGAGCCAATCTAACCCCCCCCGCCCCCATTTCCAGATATGTATTCCCTTCCTTTCTCTGCATACGGAGCCTAGCATGGCGACGCGCTCATTCGCATGTGCGCGTGGTAGCGGGGAGGAGGCACGGCTGAGGGTGGCACCCCCATGGGCAGGGATTGGGGTGGGGGCCCGCTCGGGTGAGGGTGTGGCTGAGGGTGGCCGTGGGCATGGGATGCTCTGGGTAGGGTGGATGTGGAGGCCAGGTGGAGAGGGTGTGGGTAAGAGGAGGAGGTGGAAGAGGAGGAGGCCGGCTGGTGCTGGTAGCTGGCCGCCGATGAAGGCCCAGAGGAGGAGGGCGTCTGCTGGGAGCTGCTGCCCCCCTTGGGCTGCGCCTGCGAAGGCGGCGTCTGGTTGAGCTGGATGGAGATGTCGGAGGAGACGTCGGAGGCGCTGCGACCCCGCTTCGGAGGAGGCCAGGAGTCTGGGTGGAGGAACTGGCCGCTGTAGTCGCTGCATTCGGACATGCGGGGGCGGTAGAGGGCGGGATGAGGCCGGTACAGCTCCTCCTCAGCGTAGCGCTTCATGAAGAGGTAGACGGACATCACTCCTGCACCCTGGGACACGTTGAGACAGACAGTACAAAGACACAGCGGTTAGTGCAATGTCCCTCCCAAGTTAAAGTTCTGTATTGTGTTAGTTACTCTTTAATTAGAACTTAAATACCAGCTGAAAAACAGCACCTGCATTCAACATCTATACTACCATACTATTTATTATGCAACAAAAAGATTTAGTATGTCAACTGCATTACGCCACAAATACCAGGACGTCCTTGGGCATCTGGTCAGATTTTTCAGTATGCAAGCTAGCATGCTTTTCAGACCCAATTCAATTCAGTTGGATTTATAGTGTCCAATCACAACAGAAGTTATCTCAGGACACTGTATCTATATCTATAATTGACTGAGACCCAACCGGCAACCCATTGCTGCGTGTCATTCCCCCCTCTCTCTCCCCTTTCATATCATCTTTATACATCTCAAAAATAAGGGCTGAAAATGCCCAAAACATATCTTCAAAAAAAAAAAATAATACGCACTTTGTAAGGGAAGCTGCAGTACTAAAAGTTAAAAAAACATCAACTCTGTGTTAGAAAGCCTGTTGCACCACTGACTACCCACGTCCCTAAATGTGACATCATGGTGCACTGACACACCCTGCGGTTCACTGCTGCAAGGTGAGAAGTTGACTGGGAAAACAGTTGTATAGTGTCAGCGGGAACTTTCTAAAGTCTGATGATGTGACCAGGGTTATCTCAGATTGGGTTTGGACACTTTAAGTTAATTCCAGAGAGCCTGTAGTAAAAAAAACATGTTTGAAAGATTTGGGCATTTACCAAGAAGATGCTAACAAGGTGCATTATGGGAAATGCCGGATCTTGAAAAGGGCCTCGGCTGTATCGAATGTGAGCATTGTTTTTCTAACTTGTCACTTTCTAATCCACCAACATTGTGCAAGTGCAATACTTTTATATTTTTATTATATTTTCAAGTCCTGGGGAAAATCTGGGTTATAGTGTGTGCTTTCTAGTTTATATTTCTGATTTAATGTTTCCATTTATGCACTGAATGGGTATGAATCTGGCTGAATTCCTCTTGTGTTTTATCACTCACTCCTGCAGGCCCTTCATATTTCTTCATAATAGGCTTTTATTCTGTTTTAGGTTTTGTTATTATGTATATTGACAGCATATTGAGAAGCGGCATGGGTGGATAATCAAGCAAATTACCCTCTAGGGACTGTAAAGTTATACAATAATGTTTTCAAGTGACATAAATAGTTTGACCCCTATTATATACCGGCGGCAATTTGGTTTGTTATCGGCCATTCTATGAACAACTCAGCTTATGTAGTTTGTGACGGACAGTCATGCAAATGAAGTGGATCTGCTAGATAAATAGGTGCATCAAACAGTACTCGGAGTGTCTGTAGGGGAACAGAAATGAAGAGATGGAGAGATAGAAGAGGCCGCTGTCTGTTTCCATTAATGAATACTCAACATAAGCAAATCTAAATGCAGCCCTCTCAGCAAATTCCCTGATGCAAAACGCTTTTCTAAAACATCAGAATCAGCCTCCCTAAACTGGAACACACTGCCACCAGGAGGGCAGGAAATTAAATAAATCCATAATTTTGCAGAGAGTTGAAGAAAAGGAAAGGCGCTCGGCGGTGGAATGAGCCATTCATCCGAAATGTATTCACGTCGTTCAGCGGGGCATCCGCTGAGCATTCACAGCTCATTCACTATTCATTCACAACATCAGGGCTACAACCGCCACGAAACTTTAGATGCTGATGAATGTGCTTGTGTGTGTGTGTGTGTGTGTGAATGTGTGTGTGTGTGTGTGTGTGTGTGTGTGCGCGTGTGTTTCTGTGTGTGTGAGAGGGAAATTGAGATAAATAGTGTGTTTAAAATGAGTTTGTCGCAAAATTGCATGTTTTGCAGCTTCAGTACAGATTAGGAGAAGAGGAGTGGAGAAAAAAAGGAGGAATAGAGGAGAGGAGATAAGAGAAGACAAGAGAGGACAGAAAGGAAACAAAGGGAAGAGAAAAGGAAAGGAAGGGAGAAAGGATGAAATTAATGAAACGATAATAGAGTATTAGAGAGGGGGAGGATGAAAGAAGGGAAGACAAAAGTAGAGAATAAAAAGGAGGAGACTTGAGGAAGGTGCGGAGGAAGGAGAGAAAGTCTGTTTGGAGAAGCAAGAAGGACAAAAGAAATGGAAAGCAGAGAGGAGGAGTTCAGACAAAAGGACAGAAGTGAAGAGAGAGGGACGGAAAAGAGTTCTTTTCTTTTTTAATAAAAATGGGTAGGAAAGAAGAGCGGATTAGTGAAGTAACTTAAAAGAAGACAAAGAGAAAATATAAATATAGAAGAAAAAGAAAAGGCAGAGAGAAGAGGCAAGGAAGAGGAGAGAAGAGAGGGAAGGAGAAAAAGAAAGAGAGAACATGGAAGAGGATATGGATATAGAAGATGGGCAAGAAAGAAGATATACTGTAAATAAAGAAGATGAGAAGGGAAGAGGAAAACAAGATACTAGAAGGAAAAGAGAAAATAAGGGCAAAGGAGAACAGAAGGTTATAAAAAAGGTAAAGGAAAAAGGAAGGACAGAAAGACGTAAGTTGAGTGATAATGTTAAGAATTGTAAAAATGGAAGCATATGTAAAAAAAAAAAATGGAAGTAGACAGGAGATAAGATAGGAGAGGAAGAAAACTGAAGCGGAGGGAAACGGGATTAGAGAGGAGAGGAGAGGAGAAGTTAGGAGGGAATAGGGAACAAAATAGAAAAAAGGAGAGACAAAAGGAATAAGATAAAGACACGAAAGGCAAGAGAAAACAGATGAAGAAAAAGGGAAGGACAACAAGGATTAAAGAACTGAAGACTACAGACAAAAGTAAGGACAAACTGTACAAGAGAGAGAGAGAGAGAGAGAGAGAGAGAGAGAGAGAGAGAAGAAGAGGAGAAGAGAGAGCATAGCATTGTAAGCTAACAGCGAGCACACAGAAGAAGGAGCAGCAGAGAACTCCACCTCCCAGCGAGGAATATTAAGATGCATGTGAAGCGGTGCTGCGACAGAGCTGCTGCCCTCAAGTATTCAAGCTATTACACTTTATGAATATTGATGCAGGCGTGTGACGGCTCTACTACGCAAGCACTTTTTAATTGTGTGTGGTGTGTTGTGTGTGTGTGTGTGTGTGTGTTGTGTTGTGTGGTGTGTGGTGTGTGTGTGTGTGTGTGTGTGTGTCTAGCTGAAAAAAGTCTGTATATCAGCAATCTACAAAAGGTTGTGTGTTAAGCCAAGCGGAGGTTGGTTGACATCAAATCAGATTGTTTTGTGTGTGTGTGTGTGTGTGTGTGTGTGTGGGTGTGTGTATAGTGTCAGTAAATGTGAAGCATCAGTGCATATTAATGTCTGTGTATTTCCACATGCTCATGTGTTTGTGAGCTTGCAATAACTACACACACTATATTATATATAGATATATACTGTATGTGTGTGTGTGTGTGTGTGTGTTTGTTCTTGGATTACCTCTTTCACAGGAAGGAGGAGCGCGAAGGCGAAGGACCACCGTAGCGATATGGAAGAACGCCTCTGGCTCTCTAGGTCGGTTCATCACCTCATCATTAATGCTGGAGATATACAAAACCAGACCAACCACCAGGCTGAGACCTGCGGACACACACACCACACCAAACCACACACACACACACACACACACACCACACACACACAACACACACACACACACACACACACAAACTTAATAGGTATTCATACGGTTATTACTACAAATACAGAGGGTTTCACAATGATACAGTGCTGAAACATCCAACCTTTTAACCCTCATGTTGTCCTTGGGTCGAAATTTGACCCATTTTGAGTAAAAAAATAAATAAAAATTGTCACAAAAAATGAGCCGTCAAAATAAGCGCTGAAAATGTCAACAATAAAAATATCAAAAAACTGCCCACAACACTGAAAAAATGACAAAAATGTCGAAAAAAAGCTATAATCCTGTTGAAAAAAAGTGACCAAAATGTTTTTTTTTCATGGTTGACGGGAAGACAACACAAGGGTTAAGAGCATCAATTTTCTTTGTGATGAAATTATTGTAATATAAATGTGTTTTCCTTAAAATACAGGGGCATAAGCATACACACCCCTATTTTTATAATAACGGGGCATAAGCATACACACCCCTATGTTAAATACAGGGGCCTAGCATACACCACCCCTATGTTAAAATACAGGGGCAAAGCTACACACCCCTATGTTAAAATACAGGGGGCATAAGCATACACCACCCCTATGTTTATAATACAGGGGGCATAACACCCCTATTATTATAATACAGGGGGCATAAGTATACACACCCCTATGTTAAAATACAGGGGGCATAAGCAGACACACCCCTATGTTAAATTCCCATAGAGGCAGGCACATTTTTATCATTAAAGACCAGATATTTCATGAATTGGGATACTATGCATCCTGATAAAGTTCCCTTGGCCTTTGGAATTAAAATATGCATCCTTTATCAGGATGCATAGTATCCTGATCCATGAAATATCTGGCTTTTGAATTTAACATAGGGAAGGTATACTTACCCTGTATTTTAAGGAAGACCATTTATTTATTTACATACATTATTCATTCACAAAGAAACTTGGTGTCCTTAAAGGTTGGATTTTACCT
>NC_045746.1:24208027-24208838 GCF_008692095.1 Etheostoma spectabile | reverse complement strand
TTAAGGCATTAAGATCAATTTCCAAAACATTTTCTATTCCTCTTTTTAGTCAACTTAAGCATGGGCATGTAAACTTACAAGCACCACTGTATACTTCCCCCTCAAAGGGTTCTTCTCTCCCATTTGATATTAAACCTTCAACACTTATAAAAGGTGTCTTAAAAGAGTGGACACAGGCTCTGTCCATGGTGCTGATCCCACTGACATTCTCACTACCAGCAGGTAACAAGCTATCATCACAAACCAACCACCAACTAGTTCAAGACAATAGCAATCTCTCTAAGAAGAAATTAAGTGTTTGAAAAGGCAGGCTCACACGACATGAAATATGCATGAGAAACATTTAGAAACAGTGTAAAACATGACAATACAACAGTGCAAAGATGCACAACAACAAAGAAGACTGAATGGAGAGCAGTGGGACTGTTCCGTGTGGTGACGGCGATGGGAATAAAGGAATTTTTTTTGTTGCATTGACCTGATAGCAGTGACTTAAAGGAAAAGTGGAGGGGGATGGGGGGGGGGTTGTCCTGTGTGATTCTGAGCGGGAGTTTTTTTTTTGTTTTTACAGGAAGTCCCATTGAAATCAAAACCTTTACAACCTGTCTTAAGCTATTTTGGCAAAAGAGAAAAGTTTTGAAAACACTGAGCATGCCGGTGGATAAAGAAGCAGTTTTTCCATGAAACTTGGTCACCATCAGGGCAATAAAACGTATTAACACTCCATCACTGGGTGCTAGATAAGACTCTGAGACACCACAATACTGCAGTAAGTGCAGCCTGCACAATTGGTCTATTTACATTTTATCAT
>NC_045746.1:24207943-24208017 GCF_008692095.1 Etheostoma spectabile | reverse complement strand
CAGTTGCACATTTTTGTATTCTCAACTTGTATTATATTCCTCGTATTGTTTCATGTATATTGTATGTATGTATA
>NC_045746.1:24207833-24207933 GCF_008692095.1 Etheostoma spectabile | reverse complement strand
GTATTTCATTTATATTTATATTCTGTGCTGATTTTGTTGCGACAACACTGTAATTTCCCATCTATCTATCTATCTATCTATCTATCTATCTATCTATCTA
>NC_045746.1:24193392-24207823 GCF_008692095.1 Etheostoma spectabile | reverse complement strand
TATCTATCTATCTATCTATCTGTCTATCCATCTATCTATCTATCTGTCTATCCATCTATCTATCTATCTATCTATCTATCTATCTGGAAAGAATATAGGTGGAATTTATGACATTACGATAGCTACATGTATTTGGGTGATCCAGTTCCAGAGCTTTGTTGCTGTCCATGCTCCCTCACTGACATGACACTTAATAAGCCACTGTTAATGGTATTAGTTACACCTGCTTTGACAAGTCAATGCCAATTTTCCAGGAGATACATGTACAAAAGTTTACAAGAGACTTGTTTTCAAAATGTTGTCATTAAGATAACTGACAATTCCGTCTCTTATACACATAAGCTGATTCATTTTGTCTTTCTTTGCAAGGGCACCACCGTCTCTGGTCAGCTTAGCATCACTGTCTTATTATTTACACACTGGATCTAAATGCAACCTAACAGCCATATATCAGTTTTGTCAACCACCTTTTCTGTGTGCAACTCTGTGTTTTGGGTTGACAACTGAATGGAGTTTGAATTTGTGTTCATTAAAAGTGTGTCACGGGTACTTTTTCTGAAGTGAAGGATGTTTAATGCTCAAGACAAAACAAATAATGCCAGTGGAGAAGCCAGGCCAGGTTGAGAAAGAAGAGAATGAAAGACTTTGATTATGTTTGTTACTTCCATCCCACACAAAAATTACAAACTATGAAACCAGGAGGTGCAAGGCTAATGTGTCAATACCCTTGTTACCCTGTAATACTAATCCTATTTCAATGGGCCTTTAGAATCTTGGTGCGTGTGTGTGTGTCTGTGTGTTTGTGTGTAAGTGTGTGTGTGTGTGTGTGTGTGTGTGTGTGTGTGTGTGTGCATGCACTCTGTAAATGGAATAGCTAATGATAATGTGTCCTTGCTGAACTGTAAATAGGCTGAGAAAACCCCAACAACAGGCTGTGCTGTGGTACATAGTTAAACAAAGACACACACACACACACACACAAAAGCCTCATTAGGAGTGTGTGTGTGCGTGTTTCCCCCCCTGTCGACGGACTAACTACTGCAGCTGACCTCCAAAATCCTCCAGCAGTGAAACTCTGACACATTAAACACAAAAAAAGAAGCTTTGCTTTCAAAAAAAAAAAATCACCTCAGGGCTCTTTTTCTCCCCTCAAACACACATCACTGATACGTTATTATGCAACACTACGTTAAACAGAACGAACGAACACTAGAACGAACACTAGCCAACATGGACTGTCATTTGAAAGTATCTTAAGCCGGATTTGCAGCTTTTGCTTCAGGGTGTTGCAGAGGCTCAGTGGCTCTGCAGAGCTGATGTGCTCCTCCTTAAAGATGTAGCTACATGTATGGGACATGGTAACCACAACAACAGTGATTGGTCAGCCTGTACTGCTTTTGCACTGTACTGTACCAAATGATCTCGTTATATATCGCTCTGGAACCCATTTGGGCCTCACTAAAGGAAAGCAGAGCTTATTCTTAACATTTTTATATGAACAAGCTCAGTTATATGCAAATATCCTTAAAAGGTTAAGGCACTATTACAGAATTACAGTAGCTGTAGGAAGAAGACATCTCCATTCTTAGTCTCACCTACAACACTCGGCACCTACAATATTTGAACGTGAGCAGATTTTTAGAGGTCTGGAACCAGACCAGTGTTGTGATGAGCCAATTTAGAATCAATCGGAAAAACTGAGCTCGGAACAACCAATCAACAACTATGCAGGTTCCCTATGCATGGGAGTAGAAACAAAAGGCTGGCTTCAATACACTGTAACAAATTTAACATAAAATGTACAGTAATTTACTGGCAACAAATGGCCGGAAAGTAATTCTTAGACTACTGTGATGGCGTCATGTCGACAAGGTTGTAATGTAACTTTAAAGCATTCTACTGTAAAAATCATATACAGTAATGTTACTGTGAAATCTAATGGAAATAACTAGATTTCACAGCACAAAATTACAAATTAAAAAATTAAAAATTCACAAAATTAAGTCAAAGTGTTTTGTTTTTTTTTAATAGAGCATCTGAAGAAGTATATCTGTTTTTGTGGCATCATCAGATCTGGATTACCTACTGGGCAACCAACCATACAACAGCTCAACACCAGCTGAAAGGATCCAGACCTTGAGGTGGGTTTGGCATTATCCCCTAATGTAGGGAAGGGGGGGGATGTTAGGGTTAGGGGTTCACTGGTATTCTCTAATACATTGCAATTCATATCTTTTTTCCAACTTTGGTTTATGTCCCCAAAGGAAAACTTTGTCAACATCCATTTGAACTAAACACAGTTTCTCTCTTTAACATAAAAACTCAACTGCTCCATCTAGTGGACTGAAGAAGCAATTGACTTTATTATTCTAGTGCCCAAAAAATTATATAATAAAAGACTGATACTTGGCATCTGTGTATCAAAACAGTATTGCTATGAAGAATATTGCACATATATTTTTTCCTCCCACCCCTAATCTGGGGACTCCTCATGGAGGGGCTCTCTGACAAAAGAACCATAGCTTTACAGATGTAGTGGGTAGAACAATGCCACAATTTGAAGTAGCGTGAGACCTCTTCCTGCAGCTGTCTCTCTCCTAAATGTCCTGTATAATGTCCCGTCATTGGCAGTGACGGCTGGATTTTCTGAAGCCGAGCCAAGAGGAGGTGCAGAAGTCTAGTTTTCTCTCAGACCAAAGATTCACAGATTATTACAGAATCTTTGCCCAGTGTTGCCAAGAATAAAGTGCCTAGCACAGCTGTAAGACTACATTCAAGTGGTGCATATTCCCATATAAATGTGTGTTTAGTAAAATGGCTGGCACCTGTGTTCTAGGCCAAATAAAGTTAAATTAATACTGTGTGCACTGTACTTGATGGGCACCAGAAGCAGTGAATTGAAGTACCGGGGTCAATGAAATGTGTTTTTTCTGGTAATGGCTGTCAGATAATGTTTTACCAGTTTGTACTGTATGTTGTGGGATTCAGAACCTACTCACATCTGTAAAGTGAGATACTTTATATAAATAATGTTTTTATTACGCCTTAGCATGATAAACAACCTCCTACAAGCGTGCACGAACGCTCCATGATCAGCCTGCAGTCGAACATCGAGTACGGCTGTGACAAACAGATTGTTTGAGCGCTGTCTCGTTCCTGTTGGTAATACCTGTTCGACAGTGATTGTTTGGAGATGCAGCTGTGTAAAATGGGCCGAATCAAAGCAGGAGACACGTTAAGACCTATGGAGGCACACAAACAATTGTTTGGAAATAAGTAAACAAACATGTTCTGTCAGTTAAAGGTCCCATAGCATGAACATTTCACTGAATGAGTTTATTTTAAAACATTAATATGAGTATCCCCCAGCTTGTCTATGGACCCCCAGTGGCTGGAAATGGGGATATCCTGCTCTGCCTTTGAGAAAATGAAAGCTTAGATGGAACAATTTGGAATCTTACCCCTTGTGAGGTCATAAGGAGAAAGGTTACCTCCGTTTCTCTGCTTTGCCCACCCAGAGAATTTGGCCCACCCATGAGAGATAGACATCATGGCTTTTAAATGGGCAAAGTGGCAGTTGGTCAAGGCCACACCCCCAGCCTCCACCTCGTGATCTCTGGAGAGTTGGTAACAAAGTCAGTATTTTAAGTCTATTTAAATTCAATGTTTTCTTCCATTATTCTAAATATGGAGAATGAGTCAAACTGATGGATATATTTTTTGGAAAAGGGAAGAGAAAAAGGAGTGAGTTGTAAGTTCCTTTGTTGGCCAACAGATGGCAGCGTTGTGGCTGAATGCTCGGCTCAGCTCTCTGGTGTGGGCAGCGCATGTGTGTGCACGTTTGCCCTAGACTGTTAAAACTAGACGTGCACACGCTCACACATTCACACAGAGAGAGACAAAAATAAAAGAGACAAATATGGAGGAGAAAAGTGACTGGAGGAAGGACAGCCAGGATGAAACAGCTGGTCCACAGCCACCATGTTGTAACCTCGGGGTGGACTGGGACTGATGGACAGTTTCCATGACAAAAATAAACACTCGCTGACAGAGACAGACAGGTTGTGCGGCAAAATCATTGTAGAATTCCACTGATTACGGTGTTTTTTCCTCCCCTGCTGTGTGCGACATAATTGCAGCGCTGTCTTTGAATTTCGTTCCTCTCTTATGGTAAACAACAAGACAAAAACACAAGTACGGAAAAAGAAATCCTGCTTGAGTTTTGTCATTTTGCCGTTTCAGAGGTGAGAATGACAGCCATCGATTTCTGGCCTCAATTTTCTTTTGTGGTGTGAACAATCAGACAGAAATAACTGAGTGTATCTGACAGCAAAATGCTTTTCAAAATGTTGTTCGGTCCTCTCAGAAAGTGTTCAGCATTCTGGTTGAAATGACTTGCATGATCACAAAAATGCAGGTTTGTTCTCTAAAGGTGATTTTGCATTTCATCTTTTCTCTAAAATTAAGAGTTATGTTCTAACATCCTGGTAAGATTCTGTTGCAAGAGTTTGTTTTGGGGTTTTTCTCTACTTTTGCCACACTAACACGCTATTAAAATATATCTACAAATTTCATTTCACATGTAAAGATAACACGTTAAATGTGAAATGTCTAAAATCCACCTACTGTAGCCCACAGTATGTAAATGTTGTATCAAATGTAAAGTGTAATTCTAATTACGTGTGCATCAATGTTTACATATGTAAAAAATATCCAAAAATCTCATGGTACTATCTGTGAATTTTTCACAGTGTGTGTATACACTTTTTCATAGTTAATGAAATAAATTGTATGTTGAATGTATGAATTCAAATATATAACACAAATTATCAGGATTTGGTTGTGCTTTTATTTCTGCCCAAAAGTGCTTTTTTCTGTATATTTCACACGCGTTGATCTGATGCACGTGCATGTCTGTGAGTTCGTCAGTTTGCATGCATGTGTTTTTCTCCGTCTTGGCTCGGTGACATTCCCATGACATCATGGTTGCCCCGTCCACCCATGTGTCCAGTCAGCACGCCACCATGCTAAGCTAGCATCTGTGAGGTAAAGCTCACTAGCGCAAAAACAAAACAGAAAAAAAAGGGCTTAAACAGGAAGGGGATGTCATCCTGTCTGTTCAACAACCACTTCATCAGCTGACCGCTCGATCGCCAGCCAGCTGTCCCGGAGCGACGCGAGGAAGTGAGCTCACCCTGTTGGCTTCAGTGACTCTCCTCAAACACGACTCGGATGCAAACGCAACAGAAAGCTCAGTGGGAGATTTCACTGGTCGCAGACGGGAGTCGGACCTTGTTTAGTTAAATAATAATCCTCAGTGAGACAAGATGGACTACAGGTGCAAACTTTGTTCTGAGAGAGAATATTTTCTTTGTCCTTTTTGCTTAAATAGAGGGACACCAGGGCCGCGTTCAGCCCCAACAAAACGTAACAAAACTTATTTTTTTTACAAAAACGGGGAAGAGTTGAACATCCTGCTGTGTGCGCATGCGCTGTGCCTTTTTTATTATAGTGCGTTCCATTTGTACTCGGAAGTCGGATTTTCCGAGGTCAAAGTCAGAAACACGCCCCTTGACCTTGGATATCTGAGGTCAGAACTCGAGTACCCCAAGTTAAAAATCCAACATGGCTGCTCCGTGCATCAACAGTAGTGAAAGCTGAAGTAGCATACAGTCATAAGCACTTCAGTTAGAGCAGGGCAATATATCAATACAAACCGATATCGTTATATGTTGCTACATATCGTTTTGGATTTGGGAGATCATGATATCGTAATATGACATTAGTATTGTCTTTTCCTGGTTTTAGAGGCTGCATTGCAGTAAAGTGATGTCATTTTCTGAACTTATCAGACTGTTCTATTATCACTTAGTCATTACAACCACATTCCTGATGATCATTTATCAAAAATCTCATTGTGTTAATATTTTGTGAAAGCACCAATAGTCAACACTAAAATATCACCGCAATATCATTATCGAGGTATCTGGTCAAAACTATGATTTTCTTTTTTTGGGATTATTGAATTTATAGGAGGACAGCTGAAGACATGAAAGGAATGACATGTAGCAACGGACCTCAGGTAGGTGTCGAACCCGCGGCCGCTGCACCGAGGAGTAAACCTCTAAACATGGGTGCATGCTCTACAAGGTGCCCTGTGTGTGATTTTCTCCATATTGTCCAGCCCTAACTTCTGTCTTATTTGTGTCTTACTAAATCAGTCGTACCGACAGTGCTGTCCATCTTCTAACTGTGGACGCGTTGTTACGCTGCACAAGAGCTGATGAAAACAATGAAAATCTGACTTGTGAATGGAACACATTCAATTCAGGTGGGACGTTATTCCCAGCTTCGGCTACCAAGTTCTGAGGTAAATGGAACGCAATATTACTAAGAGTTTAGATACACGTCTCTACTGATTGGGTATCACCTGTCACACAGCCAATAAACGAGAGACACACCTACCAATTAGAGAAAGAAAATCTCAAAGCCGCTGCACACTGTTTCACACCGCTCGAAGGAAACATGTCATTCAACACGGAAAACATAGCAAACCAGTGCACACTGTACTGAGATTGAACGTGCCCCAGGCCTGTAAACAAAGTAATACAACTTTATACATTTTAACTGCTGGGAATACACTTCAGGAACTGTGAAATTACAACCCATATAGGGTGTCCTGTTAGGTAACGATATAGATAACATGTAGGTTTGCTAGGGGGCAAAGTAAAGATCACATGTTGGATAACATATAGTCTAAAGTCTTATCCAACTCATCACTTAAATATAAAAACATTAACCCTTTGCATTGGTGCATCAACAGTGTACACAACCTGACTCAAATAAATATCTTTGTTTTTGCAGAACTCTGACCACATGCACTACTTTTGTCTAGTTTTACAGAGTAGCACTCAAGCCATGTTAAATTGTTGCTGTTTTGTGATGTTTGAAGAGATCTCCCTAACCCTAACCCCAACCAAACCCTAACCCTGTGTATATTATATATTTTAATTATTGTAATTTTATTTATTATAATCATGTGTCAGTGTCTCGGGGAGAGGAGCCGAGCAGGAGTGGAGGAGACCTTTTATTTAAAGTTTATGTTCCCGCTGTCCGTCCTGTCCTGTGGCCCTTTGGCCTTGCTCTGAACATTTGGCCTTTTTTTAAACAGCTTTTTAGAACCAAACCAGGTCTTTTAAGGAGATTTTAAGTGTTTGACTCACACCGGGGGTCCCCTTGTGCCCGTGCCCTTCACAGCGCCCATCCAGGGCACTGCGTTCTACCCTGACCTAACGCCAACCAAACCCTAACCCTAACCCCAGCCAAACCCTAAACCTAACCCTAACCCCAGCCAAACCCTAACCCTAACCCCAGCCAAACCCTAACCCTAACCCTAACCCCAGCCAAACCCTAACCCTAACCCTAACCCTAACCCCAGCCAAACCCTAACCCTAGCCATAACCCTAACCCCAGCCAAACCCTAACCCTAACCCTAACCCCAACAAAACCCTAACCCTAACCCTAACCCCAGCCAAACCCTAACCCTAACCCTAACCCTAACCCCAACCAAACCCTAACCCTAACCACCTAACCCCTAACCCTAACCCCAACCTTAACCCCCACCAAACCCCAACTTTATAACTCTTGACTACACTGATTGTATTGTGCCCTTCTGCATTGGAGCTTTACATTTAAAAAGATATCTGTCAATTTTATTACGGGTTGAATTTTAAGCATTTGTGTGGGGGAGGCACTGTAGAGTGGGGTTGTGTCTAAATGTGTCTTTATATGTTTTTAACGGGAATTGACTGTCCAGCTATGAACGCTTTCTGTTTTTTTTTTGTAATAAGCACACTGCACCAAATTTCTAGCAACTTAAATAGTTGCATGAAAAGGGTTTTCCTTCATTGGAACTAACGGACCAACCCAAAACATGAAATGTTTGACACTTATGGCCATATTGTGTTATTTCGATGGATTTAACATATTTAATTCAGAGTCTTTCTTTTTTAACACGGTCTACCATGTGAGGCTATGAAAGGGAAAGTGTGATCAAACATTTCATCCAGTAACTTTCCACTCAGCATTTGAGGCTTTCAACTACGTGACTGGAATAAAATGGGACTGCACTGAAGGTTGGTGTCCAGTCCACTTACTGCTGTGAGTTAATGTGAGTTTTTTGGCTCAGACCAAAAAAGGTGTCGTTCTGGAGAAGACCAACCTCCTCATTACCAACTTTCTGATTGAAACTACACAAAGTGGCCTTCCAGACTATTTGGTTTAACTATTAACTTTTTCACCCAAAAGCCTGCAGCGAAACATCAAATCCCTGCTGCCCTGCAGCTTCCTCGGCAGAGAGCAATTATGTGGAATTAAATCCCATTCGCTGTTCAGCCAGCAGCGAGAGCAAGGTAAGGTCTGACAAGCTGTCAAGAGGGGAAAGGAAATGAGAGCCGCAGAGTGAGTCTTCCATCATGTGAGCTGTCTTTCTTATCATTAACCCTAAAGAATGTTGACTCTTAACAAGCTTGCTCCTCTACTTCTGCTCTGCTGCTTCTTAAATATCTTATTTTAGAGGACGGGTGAGGGAAGGGTTTGACACTTTAAACAGGTCTTATACTACATTATATATATATATATATATATATATATATTATACTACCTTTGCCTTTTTGGCTGTTTCTGCAGTCCTGAGGAACCAGAGTCCTGTGGTTTTTGCACATGTCCTGCTGCCATAAATTTTGCAATAAAAAAATAACATATACTAATTTGAATTTAATTTATATTTCAGATAGATATTTTTTAAAGGGGTCAAATTTGACCCGAGGACAACAGGAGGGTTAACGGGACACTGTTTATACCACAAACCCCGCTTTTCAGACTTTGCACTGATTCAGTGACATGTTATTGCATTACAGTAGGATAACTGTGGCTATTTGACTCACTACAAGGTGCTACAAACTCACCTTTGCTCACAAAGTACAGATTGTATAGCTTTGATGTTTGTATTGGAGCAAATACATGTACATCTGCTCATCAGATCAGGACAACTGGCAAAAAAAAAAAAAATACTATTGCAAAAAGGCAATAAGCAATTTGTGGACAAAAAGTTTAACCAGAAACTGTAACCTCAGCCATTCTTAAATCTCTGATACAACACGATTCCTAAAGCCGTAATATCTGTAGTAATGGGACAAGTTTTTAGTCTTCATCATCATCATCATCATCGGGCCAAAGCCTGCAATTTAAAGCGAGGCAAGAAAATAGTGACCCGAGATCGGCTGAGGAGAGTTGAACGGACGAGTGAAATTACTTGATCATAAACCTTTGAGAACGGCTAGGGGAAGATCGGCTAAAAGACAAATAAAAAAAAAAAATATATATATTTTTCACAGTTGTATCTGTCCCATTAGTTGGATGGAGCTCACTTGATTTTTCCTTTGCCATACATTCACTGAGCAAGTCACATTTAGTATTCCTAGAAAATGTGTTTGTTCTCCACAGAGCTTCTATGCACAGATCCTTAGACCGCTGTGTACTGAGGATTGTCTCCCAGGATGCTTTGCAACGACTACAAGACACAGCAGACTAATGAGACAAACTGTGACATAAAAAGCCTGGAGCCTGCATTTGTTCCACAAGAGTATAACAATTTGTTTCCGAGCACTATGAACGGAGAAGAATTCCACTTTATAAACAAGGCTTACTGTACAGGGGTGTGGGGGGGGGGGGGGGGGGGGGGGGTCTTACCAGACAGTATGAAGAATATTCCGGAAACGAAGGCGAGGATGGTGCGTTGCGGCCGGATGTGTCCGATGTTGCTGATGACGAAGGCGGTGAAGACGAAGAGCAGGGAGACCATGGGGAAGGGAGTGGCAGTTCGGACCATTTCTGCAGAACAGAGAGGATTGTGGGAGAGGGTAAGAGAAGGACAGGCATGATTTAAAAAAAAAAAAAAAAGATCACGCAGACTTTAGCAGGGAGGAAATCTTTATAAATTCAGACCTGAATTCACTTTAGTAAATGAATGACAGAATGCTGCAAGCTGTTTGGTGCCAAAATCCAATTAAAAGTTGTATTCATGAATTTTAACAACTTTATTGAAAGATGTTCCCACTTTTAAGAGTCAAGTCTCGTGAGTAAAAACTCTCAGTGAAGCATAAATAATTTAAAATCTTATCGACTTGTTTCTTACGCTTTTTCTGTGTTGAAACTGGCGAAAGCAAAGACTTGGGAAAGTTTGATGTGAAAACTATGAATGTTAAATTCCTGTGATAATGACTATGATTCTTCATGGTTTGTCATCCATTCGCATTGAAACCAGCCAACCAAGTTGGAAACTTATTTGTTTTGATTTCTTTCTTTTAAAAAGGCATCAATAATATTTGGTTTAGTGGTAGTTGCGTCCGTTTCTGTTGTATATAAATAATAGTAATAATGTAGTATAAACCACAGGGGATCTTCCCTCCCAGCTTACTAAACCTAAAATTGGCAGTTGGTACCTTTTATCATTTTTATTTACTTTGTAGACTAAAAACCTTGTTATTGTCATAGACTGTAAATATTAATGCACAACGCATCCAGTTTGGTGAAGTGCTGCAAATGCGGAAGCCTCTTCCACATTAGCTAGTCTTTGCAGACCTGGAAGCTCCATCCATTGTTTTTACAGTCCACAGTTCATCACTGCAAACGTTTGACGTGACACATTACTAATTGGATGATCTGTTAATAGGAAATCATTGATCAGTGTAGCTTTAAAGTCAGACACATTAACATGTTGGGTTTGTAGTTTAAATTGTGAAGTATAACAAAACTAGCAACTGCCACTCAACTAGCATCTGTCGCCACGTGACCCGTCGGCAGTCGCCTACTTTGGTAGGGTATCATATATATTGATGTGCATACAATTTCGTACTATTTTGTACTATTCCGTACGAACACGTTCATGAGAATGAGGTCGCACTGAGGGTTTGCTTTGTAGAACATTTCGTGCGGAGACACTGACTTATCCTTGTCTTGTAATTCTAGCCATGAAGCTACAACGATATTGTAGCGTGAGTTGTTTTGCAAGGTGAGTGCATTTTAGACCAATCATTTTGAGTGTTTTCCTGGCAAAGCATGACCCTGACAAGAAAAATGTAGAAAATACACAGTTAGAATACCAAAACACGTCTTTTGAGATGACAGTATTGTCGTTTCAACATAGATATTTGTACTGCTCGTGACCAGAGGTGTGCTGGAGTTCACTCGGGGTTGTGTCAAGCGAGGCTGTGTGGGATTTGTTCAGCAAACTTCTCCACGGTGCTGTTGCAGTGTTTTGACTCGTGCGCCTGTACCTGAGGACATTTATCTAGCGTCAAACGGCCCGAACATCTTCCCCCGTGGTGTCTCCAACAAACAGTGCATGCTTTGCTTCAAAGAGACAGAGCAAAGTGCAGCGGGCGGAGCACTTTGAAGCCAGTTCCCAGTGTCAACATCTTGAATCATTAAAACAGCTCAGAGACAGAATAGCTCCGTGGGGAACGTCAGCGAGCTTTCCACGTTCATTTACTGTTTGATACAAAAAATACACAATCTCTTTGAAATAATTATGGTTCTTCGCAGGTTCTTACATTAATTTGTATGTTGGACATATACACCGTTTAATCATTTAAAAACCCTAACCCAACTGGCATAACAACATGTTCACTTTTTTTGTATTAATGTGTTTTTTGCTGTCCTGAGAAAACTATGTATTCAAAATGTCGACTATTCATGACCTGAGACAAACTGCTCTCATGTCAGCATCAGTTTGAACCCTTGTGTTGTCCTCCCAGGTCAAAACTGAAAGTAAAAAAAGTCATTTGGCGCTTTTAAAAAAAAGAGAATTTTTTTTTATTGCTTTTTTGATGCGTTTGAGATACTTTTTTTTATCACTTTGACTTTTAAAAAAAAAACTTTTTTTTTTTAAATCATTTTTTGATGCATTTTCTTTATTTTTGTAACACCACCAGTATCCTGTTCACAGCACCACTATATCACTACTAGTTTTACACTATTTTCTTTTTTGAATTCATGGTCAAGAAACCTCCTTTATATGAAATTATATAATTTTTTGGTCTTTTGTCAAAGTTTTTTTGTGGGTGAAATAAAACACCCAAAATTCAATAAAGTAAGAAACGTTTGACATTTGACAATTTGGATGAAAGTATCCCACATTTCTGATGTAGAACCTTTTAAAAACGGGGCAAACTTGACCCCAGGACAACATGAGGATTAAAAGCAGAATCATTTTGTGTAACCCTAACCCACAATATTTTTTTCAATCCTTTAACTTAAATTTGTCAAAAATACAAAAACAAATTCAAAATTTGGAGATTTTTTTCCACTGGATGGCATCACCAGATTCTATATTCATCATTGTGGAGAGGGCTGTGGAAGGTTTAGTGAGTTCTACCCTGAGTTTCTCCCCACCTTTTCTGGGATTTTAAGTAACTCCTACTTAACTTGGAGTAGAATGATAGTTGGCAGGTAGAGAATGAGCCTGATTGGTCAAGCAATGACACCTGATCCCTATTACCAGCATGTCTCACCCTACCACATGGGAAGTTCAAACAGACCTGGTTAATTTGCTGTTTTTGTGTGCGCGAGTTTTTATAAAGCTTGTGTTAGGAATATACAGATGTTGTACATTGCCACTAGCAAGCTACTGGAAAATCAATATGGAAGTGTTCTTTCACACTCTTAGAGCATCAAAGAGAGCAACCTGTGCACAAATAGAGTATGAAAGCATGTTAGCTGTGCTTTGAATATATCACATTTGGAAGGATTTAATCTCTAACTGGTACACAGCACACCTCTACAAGTCACACATCTCAGATAGATCTACTGTGATAACGTTTGGTAAGATTAGATTAAACAAATCAAAATGTAGACTCCAAGCTAAATCTATTTTGAAATGTAATGATAGGATGACAAGAGTAAAACTATTCCAATGGATTGTGAGCTAATCTACGTGTGTGTGTGTGTGTGTGTGTGTGTGTGTGTGTGTGTGTGTGTGTGTGTGTGTGTGTGAGAGAGAGAGAGAGAGAGAGGGGGGGGGGGGGGGGGATATATGACTTACTGAGTATGTTGGCTGTATTTTCTGTTGTGATCTCTATCTCTGGCTCGGTGAAATACTCCGACGCCACACATCTGCCCTTCTCTGGTCCTGAGAGAGAGAGAGCGAGAAAGAGAGAGAAAGAGAGAGAAAGAGAGAGAAAGAGAGAGAGAGAGAGAGAGAGAGAGGGAGAGGAAATATTAAAAAAGACAACGATGAGGACAGGAGAGATGAAAGGGAGGTTAAGTGGGAGGTACATGGGTCTCATTTGGATCACAAATAATATTTGCATATGGAAATAAAAACTGAATAAACCAAAGAAAAACAGATGTTTGAGAAAGGGCAGATGGAGAGAGACCGAGAGAGAGAGAGACAGAGCGGCGGTGGAAAATAACAGAGAGATCTCGGAAGGACGGATGAAAAGAGGTGAGAGGGGCTAAGGAGCAAAAGAGATTAAGTAGAACAGAAAGAGAGACAGGGAGGAAGAGAATGGAAGTGAGAGAAAAAAGTGAATTAGAGGCAGAGACAGATGGAGGTCAGGAGGTTCAGGAGAAAACAAGGACTGAGCTGAGAGAGGGAGAGGAAGAGAGAGAGAGATGAATAAAGACACTACAATTAACCTCAAACCATAGGCACACACACAAATACACACACACTCACACAAATGTCAAAAACATGATGCCTACATGCACAGACAAACAGGATTTATTTCCCCTATTTTACACACACACACACACACACACACACACACACACACACACACACACACACACACACACACGTTCTAAATGCCACCAGCGTTTTCCTCCTCTGACCTTTTGTACCAGGCGCCAGACAACAGGGAAACACAAACATGGCCGCCTCCCGAGAGCAACACCATCATGATTCGAAACATAGAGACAGTCGCTGCAGTAAGGACAGTTTTTTGTATCTATCCCTAGTGTGTGTGTTTGTGTGTGTGTGTACGTTTGAATGTATGAATGAACACTCACTTTTAATTGGGGTCACCATTATCTTTAAAAGCTAAATTTAACCAGAGGTGACACACTGCCACACTGACTCTCTCATTGTGTTGTGATTTTTGTACTGAAAATGTAAAAAAAAAATCTAAAAAAAAAACTTAAATAAAATATAATCTTTGGATGTCCATCAGCCTCCATTAGATGTGATGTTCGGGTCAAGGGTTACAATAGTCATCTAATGCCAGAGAATGAGAATTCATCAGCATGTGTACACTGTTGAAAAATCAGTGGTGTGAACAGTGCCTTAATATAATAATGAAAGGACCCATGACATGAAGCTCATTGGATGCTTTTACATAGACCTTAGTGGTCCCTAATACTGTATCTGAAG
>NC_045746.1:24193001-24193382 GCF_008692095.1 Etheostoma spectabile | reverse complement strand
ATAGACCTTAGTGGTCCCTAATACTGTATCTGAAGTATATTTCCCAAAATTCAGCCTTAGTGCAGAATTACAGTTACTAGGCAAGGCAGCAACAGGGCAATTCAAAGTGCTTTACATAAAAACGATTAAAATGATAAAATGTAGAGTGCAGCACAAGAAATTTAAAATTAAAGAGCAGTTAAAAACAGTTTAACTAAAATACGAAAATAAAAGTTACACTGCAGTATAAGAAAGTTCCCTTCCAGAGCCAGTCCCACAACGAGCTTTCCTTGGTATGTGCCATTTCTGAGTTTGTAGCTTTTGAGGGGGACGGGGGGGCAGGGTGGAGGCTGGGGGGTGTGGCCTTGACCAACTGCCACTTTGCTCGTTTGAAAGTCATGA
>NC_045746.1:24189735-24192991 GCF_008692095.1 Etheostoma spectabile | reverse complement strand
TCATGGGGGGGCCAAATTCTCTGGGCGGGCAAAGCAGAGAAAGGGAAGGCAACCTTGCCCCTTATGACCTCATAAAGGTCAAGATTCCAGCTCGATTCCAGCCCTGGGTATCCAGGATACCCAGGGCTCGGTTTACACCTAGCACCATTTCCAGCCACTGGGGGACCATAGGCAGGCTGGGGGAAAGCAGATTAATGTTAACAAATGTTCATGCCATGGGACCTTTCAAAAATGACTCCATAGGTGGTTTGTCCAATCAGCAATTTTGAGCCCATCTTTATGTTTTATTATTAGTCAGCAGTTCCCTCTAGTAGCCGTAGTTATTGTGACAGGAGCAAAGCAGGAAGTTTAAGAGCACTTTAGAGCACTTTAGAAAAGAAAAGGCAAGTTTTTTACTTCACGGAACAAACGGATTTACTTCATGTCCCGTGTCACGTGCGTAACCCAATTGAAGTAATTTGATTTGGACCCAAACCACAACCTTTTGATAAATCTAACTAAGTAGTTTTGTTCAAACCTAACCAAACTGCGAGCGTCAGTGCAGGGGGGCTTCCAAATTATTGTTAATTTTCGAAAGTTTTTAAAACAAATTAAAAAGTATTAACAGAAATGTAACATATTATTAGCAAATATAAATCCCCACTGATGATAGGCTTACTGGCCTATAAGTAAGGTACTGTAGTCACTCAGGTGTAGTCCAGGATTTATCTTCAGTAGACTAGACTACTGTAACGGTGTCTTTACAGGTCTCCCTAAAAAAAAAAATCAATCAGACAGCTGCAGCTGATTCACAACGCCGCTGCTCGAGTCCTCACCAAGACCAAGAAGGTGAATCATATCTCTCCAGTTCTGAAGTCTTTACACTGGCTTCCTGTGACTCAAGGAATAGATTTAAAAAATACTGCTGGTTTATAAATCACTAAACGGTTTAGGGCCCAAATGCATTTAGGATCTGCTCGTAAACTACGAACCACCCAGACCTCTCAGATCATCTGGAACAGGTCTGCTTTCTGTCCCCAGAATCAGAACCAGAAAGGGGGAAGCAGTGTTCAGTTTTTACACACCACATATCTGGAAGTTTGTTCCACTGTAGGTCCGCTGCCACTCTCAGCTCTTTTAAATCAAGGCTGAAGACCTATCTTTTTGATATTGCCTTTTTTGACTCATTGTACTGTACTGTGAATTATATTGCTGTATTCTGTTTTAATTTAAGCACTTTGAATTGCACTGTTGCTGAGATGTGCTAGTATATAAATACAATTGCCTTGCCTAAGGTAGCCATCCACAGAACATCATTCACTGTTACTCAAGGTCTGCATACTGTGTAAGAGGTTTTACCCTTTTTGTGATGCATCATAACATGTGCATTTCTGCAACACCAATACACAATCATTTTTAATAATTTGTTAAGAAAAGGAACCATGAATTAAACATATAAAATATAGAAAACATAATTAAAATGCAATGTAAAACACCCCAAACACAATCAGCAGATGATGTGATATGAAATCACCAACCGGCCACGAAGCAGACCCTCCAGAGGCCGGAGTGCAGCGCCATCTTGACCTCCTGGGTCTGGTTCTGCTGCAGGATAATTCCCTCCTCCATCAGCAGCCAGTAGTCTGTTGACACGGCGACGCCAACCAACAGCAAACCACAGGCCCCGAAAACGGACGAGAGCAGCGTCAGTGCCCTCGTACTGAACGAACTCATCTGTGGAGACAAAGACGACAATGGCACTGATCAGAAGGAAGAGTGTTTGGTGTGTCATGGGTAGTCATTCCTGCTGCCTGCCTCCATCTTATGTCTTGTATGTGCTTTCCATGTGACCTTTGTGACTGTTGTCCTTTCCCTTGTGTCCTTTGCATAGTTTTTCATTGCATGAACTGCTTTGATGCTTCCATTTGTGTGCCTCCATGCTTGTGTGTCTCCCTTTTATAGATCGGCTGATTATCGGCCCTGGCCAATTATTGGGCAGTTTTCTGGCAGTTTGCAGATTATCTGTATCTGCGTTTTATTTACCTGATAACCAATAAAGTTAATGAATTAAAAAGTGGGCCACTTTAGCTCCGCTACAACTATGTGTGTTGGTTTCACTCACCACTGAGTCTGACTTAATGTCCCACCCACAACACTATCTGACTCTCGTTTACTGTGTATAATGTTGAAAGTTCCTAATTTGTGATATAATTGCTTAAAGCATTTGAACAAAGTTTTGTGCTGGAGCTTTTAACATTCAAAGTTTCGCTTCCAAATATCACTATTGGCCTTGAAAAAACAATATTGGTCGATCCCTTTTCTTTTGCTTAGGCCCGCTGACAACATAGATGTAATGTCATTTTATTTTATTTTAATTGGTTATTGAATGTATTTTAGGAAGCCTACTGTCAGCTCGTTGGGGGCTACAGCTGGAAATTAGCCGTAGAGGCTAAAGCTGCTCCTTTTACTGTGAAGTTAATTAAAGGGGACTGTCCACGACATTTTAAATTAAACTAAAGGGAAAGAACATGCAGAAATGTGTTGGATTTAAATGAATGAACATATGGAATGGACAGAAAGGACGGAAGTATTTGTTTCATTTAATTAGGGATACAAGAGGTGTGATGAATAAAAATAACAACATGCCAAGATGTGAGAAAGAAGAGGTGAGGAGAGGACAGACAAAGATTGATTTAATCAATTGATTTTTCGAATCTTAAAATATGCACAAGCAGATCAGAGAGGTACGCAAACGAAGAGCGAGAAGCCTCTGATTGAAATCTTTCTTGATTTCCACTGACTCCAGCTGTTAAATATGTATGTAATATTGGACAGGAGACAAGATGAAAGACGAGAGGAGAGGAGATCCACGGAGAGGAGGAGAGGAGTATTGAAAATTGAATACCAATACCAATCCTGTGGCTTCAGGATGTTTTTTTCTTAACATATCATCACTGTCGGGAAGAAACCTTGGCTCTCCATATTCTGTCATCAAGTCCATGCTACTGGTCACCTTTTATGTCTGTCTGTGGGTTTTACAAAACATTTACACAGTAACGACGTGATTTTGTCTGACTTTGTCTGAGAAATAAAGCTCAAGGAAATGTCTTTTTTTCCTTTCCCAAAAAGCTATGCTTTTGGAAAAACAAGGTTTCTCAGCCCACAGTGACGATATCAAGGGACTGGGGTTGAAAGCATGGGATGGCGGTAAAATTAGAAGGATTGAGAGACAGGTGTTTTTCATAAAAAAAAAGAAAAATAACTAAAAAAAAGGGCA
>NC_045746.1:24177068-24189725 GCF_008692095.1 Etheostoma spectabile | reverse complement strand
AAAAAAAAAAAAAAGCAACAAGTCCAAAATAAGCAGCAAAAACGTAAAAAAGGTGCTGCATAAATGTTTGAAGAAGTGACAAAAACATTGAAAAAAAAGCAACAAAAGCCCAGCAAATAATGCCTATGCTGTTACTGTTACTCTTATATTTCACATGTCTCATTCTCTTTCACATATCTCATTCTCATGTCTCATTCTCTTCCATATGTCTCATTCTCTTTCACATGTCTCATTCTATATCATCAGTGTTTATATTTTCAACCATTTTAAATGGCTCTTTAATGTTTTATGTAAAACACTTTGAATTACCTTGTTGCTGAAATGTGCTATACAAATTAATCTGCCTTGCCTAACTGTATGATATATTTGATCAAAATGCCAGCGGTAATGCTAAGCATACAGAAGTTTCCTTTAAAGGGACACACTATGCATGGAGTCTGGTGTGGTCATAACATGTTTTAAATCTTGAGGAGTGCTTCAGGTTTGGCACATTGTAAACTACAACTGCATTTGGCAAAGATCCGAGCCCCCGGTGTCTCTGGTGATGATGTAATGGGCCCCCGCCGGTCTCCAGCAGCAGGCCAGAGCAGATTGTCAGGCTTCCAGGTAACATGCAGTGCAGTTTGACACTCACTAGGTGGCAGAAGCGCTGCCTCTGCCATGCAACATTTCAGCTGTTGACACAATGAGAAACATCCCCAATCTCTCTCTCTCTCACACACACACACACACACACACACACACACACACACACACACACACACACACACACACACACACACACACACACACACACTCACTTACAGTGGCTTCATCCATCCAGTCAAAATGGAGGTCACATTCACCATGCTGTGGTCCCTGGAAGTGAAGCAGGCGTGAATCATCATGGACTGCTAACCCAAAACTGTAGACACAGACCCAAAATGCTGCTCTGCTGTGGTCAAACCAGTGGTGGAAGAAGTATTCAGATGCTTATCTTAAGTAAAAGTACTGATACCATACTTAATAAAAAAAGGGGTACTCTGTAAAAGGTACTTAAAGTACTCAATGCAGAAAAATCCTCACATTTTGGAAACTGGAAATAATCCAAACAGTTGTTTCAATCAACCAAGTATTTAATTGGCTTATCATTTCAGCTGCAGATGTAGGCCTAAAACATTGGGTTTAATATACTACATGTGTTTTGGGCAAAAATCTTGATTTGTAAAATAACTAAAGCTGTCAGATAAATGTAGTGCAGTAAAAAGTACAATATCTCTCTGAGATGAAGACTCAAGTAAAGTACCTCAAATGTGTACTTAAGCGCAGTACTACATTCCACTACTGGGTCAAAAACAATGACAGACTTAAAAAGCAGGGCCCACCTTATTAGGCCCTATCTTATTCAAACTATATTCACATGAACATAAAGTACTTTACAGACTCTCTGCTATGAGGCGACAGTTACATTAACATCCAGGCCACATGCAGTTCCCATCACCTGCAGCCACAGTGCAAACTTTTAATTAAAGCTAGAGTTTTACCACATTTAAAAAGAATAATTAAAAAAATAGGTGAGTACCATATGCCATGCCCGCTGTGCTGCGTGCTACCAGATTCAGGGAAAAACTGACACATATACAGTTTAGAGCAAATAAGCTCTAGTTTGGCAACACGTGGCCCAGGCTGTGCTGTGATTGCGTCGTGATTGGTTGTTCAGTTTTTGTCTTTCTTTGCCTCATATGTCATACCTGGCGAATAAAGCTGATTCTGATTCTGAGGCAGTGTTTGTTTTTAATTGAGAGGTAGCTAATATATAGTGTTTCTTTATCGTCATCGCAATATCAACTTGTGCAAAAGGCTGTGGCACATCCCCGAAAAGGCACTTAAAAGATTTTTTGGGTTAGTTGAAAGAAGAGAAATGAGGAGAAAACTACATTTCACAATGTAATTATACAATTTGTTAGTGGTACTTTTTACGTTCAATTCAATGTTTAATTTGTTCAATACAATTTTCTTTTTTAAATTCAACAGGGAATTTGCTGTACTTTAGCGAAATACTAAAATCAGCACAAAGGAAGAACTGAGTACACTTTAATATCTCTTTATTTATCGCATTTAAGATCCTTATCGCGATATTCAACAACGTTTTCGCACATCCTCCACATATCGTGCAGCTGCAACACATACCTAATGTACTAAAGAAACGTAACTGTTTTTACTGAAATGTAAAGCTAAAAGTTGACATTATTTGATGTGTTCAATCTTAACCTTAAAGTTTAAGGAGAGGTTTTTGTAAGGTTACATCTGTAAAAAACTTTACAAAAATATACAAAATCTTAACATTGTTTAAAGTTAAGCTCATATTAAGCCTTTTGGCTTTTCCCATTCCTTTATTGTGTTATATATCTTTTTGTGCATGTTATAGGTTTTCAAAGTGAAAAAGTACAAAGTCCCCCCCTCAAAGGGACTTACCATCTCCAACAGTGTAACTTTGTAACACATGTCATAATGCTCGTCTAAATGCTAGCGTGGCACGCCCTCATACTCTGCTCCTGACTGGCTAGTAGTCCTTACCTAGCTACTGAACTTCATGTGAGACTCCCAACAAAGATGGAACAGAAGTAAGATGCCTCACTCTGTAGCTAAAACAGAGAGCTCAACACACAGGGTGAAAAGAGGAGCTGCAGCACTGTGCAGAACAACAAACGTATTGTGTTTTTGAAAAATTAAACTATGTAAACCTATTCAATTCCAACCTCTAAATACATGAACCTAACAATGAGCAGACTATAAACGCTAACATTGCTTAAAATTGAATTTTCCTATCGAGGGATTAAAAATTGCTTCTTCCTTTCTCTTTGTTTTACCTTTCAATTTTTATTTATGTTATACTATGCTCATTTGTTTTTATGTTAAGCACTTTTACATTTTTTTGGGAGGGATTGTGCCATACAAATACACTTTATGGTTGTTAAACTGAAAGAACAGACGCTGTTTGTCTGTAGATAATCGAGTGGAATGTAAGATTCTAGATTTTATGGCAGTGAGTTGTTTAGTGGGAAACAGTCATCTTAGAAAGTCATGAAATGAATATGAAGTCATTACAAACTGCTTCTGTTAGTGCTGTTGTTTGCCTTTAGTTGGGCAGCACAGTTCAGAAGTACTAGTAGACTAGTAGTCGTTAGAGGAACAACTGGATCAGACAATGTAACAATTCAAACAGTACATCTAAAAGTACCTTAGAAAATACCTTTCTTTGGTTTGTTTTATTCAAGAGAGTGTGAATCAGCATGAATAGAGCAATCTGAAAGCCCTCACTGTGCGACAGTTATCTGAGTCCTGCAGGTTCCCCAGCTCTGTCTCTCGTGTTTTAAGCGGTTTTGATTTGTGTTTTGACTCAGCAGCTCTGAGTGTCTGCCTCTCATGAGCGTGACAGCTCGAAGTCTGATGCTTATTTACACCGGCCAAGCACAAATCACCTTTGTCTTATTCAGAGGATGTGACTTTCCGAAGGCGCTGACGTCTCTCAAAGTGTCCGATGTCTATCAGTGACATCTTTCGCGTTTGCCTCCGCAGACAGGAGAAAGCCACTCCTTCTTTCTACTCTTTATCAGGCTAACTCATAAAACTCTGTATGTTCTGCTGCAGTATTGAGCTGAAGACCCTCTTTAAAATCCATGTGTTGTCTGAAAATGAATAAAGGTTTTACTGTCTGGCTCCCACCATTCCCACCCACACACAAAGTGCGTGGCACTATCTTTGTGGGGACCCATCATTGACAAAATGCATTCCCTATCCCCTTACCCTAACCATAACAACTAAACCATCATCCTAACCATAACCTAATTCGAACCCTAATCCTAAAACCAAGTCTTAACCCTCAAACACTCCTTTAAAGTTGTGGGGTCCAGCATTTTGGCCCCACAAAGCTGTCGGGACCCCACAGGAATACTTCCAGTTGTTGGACCCCACGAATGTAGTTAAACAAGAACACACATCCACACACACAAACACTTCTTATGACTTTTAAATATTTATAACTCATTCACAAGCTGAAGTGTTGAGACTTTTACATGGTCCTTGGTTGAGGTCATACCAATCCGCCATCATAACAGCAATGTGCAAAGGTAGAAACACACCTGGCTTTTAAAGGGAATGGTCGATGACCCTCTGATTGGTTTATTGCATGTTACGCCAAAAACACACCTATGATTAATTAAGACGCTAAGTATAATAACCCTTTTGAATTATGTGCTCGGCACGCACGGCACACAAACCCCTAGCAAAAGTGGATTGATACACGTCCTAAACGCACCTGCGCCAGACGCTTCTTTCCGTGATAGGGAACAGTTTTGAGACACAGCTTGTGTGTGCACATGCCTGTCCCTGGGGGGATTTTGATTTGCCGGGTTCACCTGAGGCGAGGGATGTTTTACCATATCAAATATTTGTGACGTGCGACTCACGTCTGAGGGAGCGACTCCTCTCTGACACCGCTGAATCTGCTCTGCAGCGTCGCTGCCTGAGTGATGAGGTCACTTCACTCCCCGCTCTCTTCCTGCCTGACAGCCACTTTTTTCTCGCCTGTTCGCTTCTGATCTCGTCTGCTGAGTTCATTTTGTTCTCGGCTGCTCTCTTAAAAGCTTCGCTCCTCTCTTTCTCCGCCTCATAAACAACATTTCAAAAGTCACTGAACCTCTTTTAACGTCCTGTTTTGAATGTCAGTTTTTCGTTGTAACTGAAAAGAATGAGATGCCCACACTCACAGTATTAACTCACACAGTTAAGACTCCCATAAGTTTCATTGTGCTTAACGTTTTTGACCCAGCCAGATCTTCCTGAGGAAGACCCGGCTCACTGGGTCGAAACGTTGCCGCAAAATAAAACCACTGGTCTACATTTTTAACTGAAGCTTCATGATGTTTTAAAAAAATCCTAGTGGCTAGAGAAACACTTGTGGAATTTGTGTTTTTTTGTTTCTGTTTAGTATACTATTTTAAAATACTTTATTCTTTACTATTCAATGCAATGCCATAAAAACAATTGACCACAATTAAAAAAAAAAGTAGCACTTTACATTCCACCACTGTAATAAGATGGTAATAGTGGGGTAACAGTGTGATACTAAAGAGGTAATAAAGAGGTAATAACTTGTACGTACCAAAGTAATAACTAGGTATTACATCACAGTAATAAGATCTAGTACTGGGTAATAAGGTGATAAGCAGGTAACAGATGTAATAACATGCAATTAACCAAGGTAATAACTAGGAATGGGTTCAATGATAACATGTCTATCTAGGTAGTGGTTATAAAGGGGCAATATATGTTGATGTTTTCACAGTATCATAGCCTACTATCAGTGTAATACTTTCCAAATTAGAGACAACTTCTTGAAATTTAACATTGGTTATTACCTACTGTATATATTACCTTTTTATTATCACACTGTTACCCCACTATTACCATCTTATTACCGTGGTGGAATGTAAAGTGCTACCACAAAGATCCACATGCAAGACGTAAATGTATGGTAACCCATCTTGACAACACACACACACACACACGCACACCACACACACACACACACACACACACACACACACACACACACACACACACGCCGCCTGTAGCCTGTGTTTGCTGAGATAGCTGACAACAAATGGGCGTGGGAATGAGGTTCTCTTTGTAGTTTAAGCCTTGAGAATAGAACCACAATTCACAGGTCCCACCAGCCGCTAACGAACTCAGCGTGTGTGCTGGGAGAATCCAGGAGCTGAGGCGATGTAATGAATTACAGATGAATGGAGCAGTGGTGCTTAGGAACAAACAATCATAGGTAATGATGTAGGGAAGAAGGAGTGAGGAAAGGTGGGGAGAGAAAGTAGAATAGGAGAGAATGCGGCTGCTAGGTTAAAGTATCTATGTTATGTGTTGTCTCAAAAAAGCAACTACGTTTTACTTTTTTATCCAATTAACCAGATGTTTTTTTTTTAAATTCACGTTCATGTCCATTTACATCCACCTTGGTATACATACATTTATTTTTGTCTTTAGGATTTATTGTGTGCACATTTTAGAATCTGAAAACGTGACAGGAGAGACAGCAGTGAGTGGGGAGCGGTCCACCAACAGCCCTGACTCTCCTCTCAAAGAGAATCAGGACTCAAGAGACAGAATTAAAATTTGACTCTTTTCAAAAGGAAGAAAAAAAACTCATTTTATTTTCTCTCTCTGTCTCTCTACCAGGGCCAGACATGCCCTCCTCTTCAGGCTTCTTTTCCGGTATTTCGCACATTGGCGTGTTTGTGTTGAAAGGCCGAGTGGGGATGGATATTTTACATTTTGAACTGGGGATGTATTTTGTCGTACCTATTCTTGATGTTCTCATGTTATGTGTTGGATGCTGCAATGTGACCCAGTCTTGGCAACGTCGCTGTTCCAAAAGAGGTTTTAATCTGACTGAATGTAACTTCCTCAAAGGTTGTTTTAGTCATTTTTAGACAGAAAACTCAGATTGGACAGACAGTCTAGCTAGCTGTCTGGATATACCCTGCAGAGATCTGAGGACCAGGTAACCATAGTCCTCAGAAATCCACCGGAGTTTAAATTGCAAAACACATGGTAAGAGGAAAGGGACTGGCATGAGGCCAAAATGAGAGACATCCAGCAGAATTTCCGGCGGGACTCCTGGAAATGAAACACCGTTGATATAAACTAGAGCTAGAGCTGGGCAATATATCGATATTATATCGATATCTTGATATGAAACTAGATATTGTCTTAGATTTTGGATATTGTAATATCCTAATATGGCATAAGTGTTGTCTTTTCCTGGTTTTAAAGGTTGCATTACAGTAAAGTGGTGTTATTTTATGAACTTAGTCATTGTGTCCACATTAGTGATGATTTTTTACCAAAAATCTCATTGTGTAAATATGTTGTGGAAGCACCAATAGTCAACAATACAATATCGTTGCGGTATCCGTATCAAGGTATTTGGTCAAAAATGTTGTGATGTTAGATTTTCTTCATATTGCGCAGCCCTAACAACAGCACTACAAAACCTCTTAGGAAGGAGGTTGGGGTGGATTGGAAATTCTCTAAAATGGGCGACTGCTGTTCAGCATCATGTCTCCTGCTAACTGTCAATGTTGTGTATTATATATATATATACATATACATATATACACATAGTGCAATTATCCAGCTTGTATTTATCTTAACAAAAGTGCTTGTTTTGCCACTGACAGCTCAGATTAATATTCTATTCTCCACCGCACCTTCTAGCAGCAAATGATGCAAATCAATAAGGAGATATGAACAGAATCAACTCAAATTTGAATGAAGTTGTAGCAGGACGGAATAAGTACAGCGTGGCTGTTTTCAGGAATAAACCTGCCCCCTGCATGAAATGTCAGTAGCTGAATAGTGAAACCTACGCTAATCTGTTTTAACGTGGGCAATAACGGTGGTACTTAAAGAGCCTAATAATTTCTGAAGTGGACGAGGTTTCATTTACGGGATTGTTCCGGTGCGGTCAGTGGTTCTGCCGGATGTCCCTGATTTTGGGCTGGATGTCCCTCAACTTACGCTGTCTTTGTGTTCTAATCTCCGGTCAATTTGACAAACGTCATCCAAGCTAGAACCGACAATCAAATTATATTCATCTGTTTTTTGAGTAAAATTCTCATCACACACTTGGAAGCCATTTTAATTCCACCAAAACAAGTTCCTTTACGAGGACGTTTAGAGGCACCGTACCTGCGTTCGGCGTTTAGCTCCGCCCAACACAATTGTAATTGGTTTAAAAGAAATGCCAACAAATCAGACCAATGTTTTTATCCCATCCCGGAATACTGTCTGGACTAGCTAGACCCTCTTCCACAGCAGTGTGTAGAAAGGTCTGGCATTGCGAGACTACATAATCACAGACCTGAAGCATTGTTAGCCAATCAGCTGTGCCCCTTCAGCATCGTTTCCAAAAGTAAAAGAAAATGAACCCAAGGGTTAAATTTAATCCACTGTCTTCCTTCTTAATTACGTAGCAACAGGCTCAACATAATAGTCCTCAACACATTTAAATTTTTTATTTGGATTCATTATTAATTCTGTTTAATTTTATTGGAGGCTTAGAAGCATCCTCAATGAAGTCCAACTTAATGAATGAGTGTGCATTGCTAATTAAGGCATTAAAGTGGGGTTCTCAGTGTAGGATTGCTAATAAGTTCCCTTAATCAGGAGCTTTGAACACATGAATTAATTTCCAGAAAGAGGCCATTTACTTAATAAAGAGCCCATTGTGCAGTAGAAGTGTGATAGACGTTTTTATCTACTATCAAAAAGCCTCTTCATTAGGGATTAATCTGTTGGTAATCGTGCGTCTCACTTTATAAAGAAAGACACAATTGTAGCCCTATCTGAGGCCCACAAACTACAATTGATAAGAAGGTTTAAAATTGAGCAATACTTAGGAATTTAAATAGGATAAAAAATTTATTTGGGCGCGTTACAAAACAATTGTAAATGAGTCATAATAAGACCAATGATCCCTGTTTAACCTTAACCTCTTTGGTAAAAGGAAAACTTTTAAACTATCAAGACCCCCAAAACATCTATGATCAAATAAATGTTAAAGCACATCAATTCTGACTTTTAGAAAACGTGCTGCATCATGCACCCTAACTGGGTGAAATATTGGCTCCCAAAACAAAATAATTATAGATAAAAACAAAGAGGAATCCGATTAAGCACAGTGTTACGACCGGCTCACAGAAAGGGAGATGCACAGTCAACTTAATAATAATGAAATGACATTTATTAAATAATGGTGTGAGGTGTGGTTGTCAGGATCAGTGATGGATGAGAGTGTGTGGATGCAGTGAACAATGTGTGGTGCATGTTGGAAGTAGCTAACAAAGGAAATAACTAAACAGAATGATATCATGATGGTGCTCGGTCGAGGGAATGGTGCACACCGGTCTCGGGGCAGGTGGGGTTAAATGGCCTGGGAGGACTGGCCAGGTGCTCCCAGTCATCACGTTATCACCTCAACCCCAAACCGACCACAGTACACATGCACGACAGGCTCAGGGCCATCACACACAGATGAAAGGCTTTCCAGCAATGACGGGTCAATGCGATGCAGGGCAAAGCAACTGCTGAGCACCACGGAACTACATGTCCCATGGTGCCAGGCGTGGCTCCACAGATGGCGTTCCCAGGGTGGTGGTGGTGGTGGTGGTGGGGTTCTGTTGAGAAGGCAATATGTCCCTCTGTCAGTAATGAGAGGCTTTTGCCAACTGGCAGGAAAAGAGATGGATATTTAAAGATGGGAAGACAAGAGGAAGGGAGGAGTCATGCAGGAAGGGAATGATGAAAAGAGAAGCAGAGGGAATAAATGAAGACAGAAAAAGGGAGAGATAAGAAGAAGGGATGGGGAGGGTTGGAAGGTCAGATCCATCTGTGGGATAAATGAACTCCAGATTCATTTGTAAAGAGAAATACAGAAGAGAGGAAGCAAGGAAGAAAGGAGGGAAGGAAAGGGTGGGACGCTGTTCGACAGAAAAACTAGTCAATGGGATTATGAATGGGGAGAAGTTGGAGGGAAAGAAAGAGGACAAAGAGGAGAAAAAGGGCAAGCAGAGAAAAGAGGAGTTGTAAAAGGAAAAAAACATTTGCCTCGAAAATGCTAAAAACACAAATTATGTTTTAAAATAGCATCAAAATTCTTCGGACCAGACATTCATAAGAATGATGCTGAAGGAAGAGATAGATAGATAGATAGATACTTTATTCATCCCAAAGGAAATATTTGGATTTGGGAGCTGCTAGATGACTCTCATTTCTCAAAGCAGTTTTTGACACGATGAAAGCGTTAGGAAACAAACCCTCGTCCTGTGGTCTGTAGAACGACTGCTGAACTGATAAAGATAATTAGCTTATGCGGTGGGTAAAAAAAAACCCACACACACACACATACACACAGTGGAGAAAACGAGGGAAGGCCTGCAAGAGACTGTCAATGTGTGGAGGAGAGGGAGAGGTTGATAGAACAGAGGGAGAGATAAGCAGAGATCTAGTGGGAGAATAACAGAGGCAGGGAGAAGAAAACGGAAGGGAGTTTATAGGGAAAGACCTTGGCCCAAAAACGGAGGAAAGTCCTTGTACCACACACACACACACACACACACACACAGACACGCACACACACACACACAGACACGCACACACTCTACGTCACACACATGCACAGAGGCTGGCTGGCAGGCAGTGTGAAGTGTGACACATCCAACATGCCTGTACTGTACGTGTGCAGAGCAGTGTTCACAAAAGCCTGATGAAAAAAGCCTCCACCACACACGTTCATTCACCTCCACTCACTTTGAATGTTGTGTAGTTTGAGGTCACATTTGGCTTTTGCCAGAGGGGGAATCAAACACTACAAATATAGCACTGCTGTTGGGTGCAAAGCTAGCGTTTCCAAAATGCGGTGAGAGAGAAAGCGGCAAGTGAGAAAAAAAAACAGCAACAACAACATTTGACTGCACAGATCCATTTTTTGGTTTAGGTTTTGATTCTTGGCTTGAGCCTATATGCGCCTGGCCAATGGGTGAATCTGGGCCAGGGTGCATGCAGAATTTGTCTATTGCTTTTTTTTAACAATTTTCTAATATATTGGAAAACTCCGACATCCAATAGGAGAAAAAGTATACAGGATTTTATCTTTCCTCTCAAGCGGTCTTTTGTCATTCCTGACATAGTCTCGCTTTGCAAAGGAAGGTCTGGCTAGACCACACAGCGTTCCGTGATGGGAGGAAAACGTGCTCTGGTTTATTGGCATTTCTTTAAACCAATCACAATCATCACGGGCGGCGCTTAACGCCGGATGGAGCCACGGTGCCTCTGCAAAATAACCTTGGGAAGGAACTTGTTTTGGTGGAATGTGTGTGCGTTCAAAAGTTGTTTTAGTCGTGCAACTGAAAACTCAGATTGGACAGATAGTCTAGCTAGCTGTCTGGATTTACCCTGCAGAGATCTGAGGACCAGGTAACCATAGTCCTCAGAAATCATCTGGAGTTCAAAATGGCGACACAAAAAAGTGGAAGGTATCGGAAAGGGTGACATCCGGCGGAATTTCTAGACCTTCCCTCACACAACTACCCACCAATTTTTTTATATGTACAACTGAGTGCAACGCTATAAATGCCTTTGAGAAGAGACTGTATGAAAGTGTCTTCGCTTATCCCCATTTGTGGGATTCATTTTGTGTGTTTTAAGGCAACGAAGATGCAAAACACACAACTCAGGAAGGAAGCATGATGATGCCAAAAGGAGGCTATGATGATGTGTGGCCATTAAGAGCAAACACATACTTTTATTTACATGTAGTTGGACAATATAAACAATTTCTTTTCAAGCATACTCAGCCCGTAATTACAGTGAATCCTTCATAACAGATCCTCTCATTTGTCAGTGCCTTCCAAAAGCGCTACAAATTGTCACAACAACATCTCTGCCAGAGGTTTAGTTGGTTGAGGCAACTGGAGGAGAGGATTGTCGTCATGGTTGTCAGAAATCACTGCTGACATTTAGTTAAATGGGATGCAAACAGCAGTCTCTAATGTCTTGAGTTACACAATGTATATGCCCAACAATGAACCCCAACCTCATGCTTAAGGGTTATCCAGCTTTTCAACTCTATCAAGCTTCTTCCGCCATTGCTTCTCAAAGCCAACAGTCATTAACACAGTCACGGGAGAACGCTTGTCAGAAAATGGAAAAATACCATAATTTGCACTCATTGACTTTAAATATTAATGGGCAAACAATCCGGTTCGAAGAAGTGCCTTAAACCTGCATTCTATCTGAATTCCAGCAGGGGGCGACACATGCAGCTGCTAAAGGAGGTCTGTTTCTGTAAAAGTCAGTGAGGAAGTGACCCACTTCTCACTTGATTTATCACCTCAGTAAAAATGTTCATAATCACTTTATGGTCTCAATCGCTAGTTTTAAGTCTTTTGCAACAAAGAATGATGTTAATTTTTTTAATTATGGTCTCGTTGATTTTAAAATCTGTGATAAAGCAGGGGGTGTTCAGGCGTGGCTATGATGTGATTGCCAGTGAAAGTGTGTAACGTAACTTAGATTAGAAGACTCATAGCAGAGCTCCACAAACCGATGGGTAACTTCACTCATGCTCTGTCCATTAATATTAACAGTCTATGGATGCTCTATGTGTTTAAAGAAATACTACTGCAAAGACATAGCAGACAGAGCAAAAGCTTCCAGCGTCATCTCCTTGGACAAATAAATCAATCGGCCGTTTTCTGCATCGCTGTTTGGCTCCAAGTTCCTTCTCACTGGCTTCTCCTTGATACGATTATCTGAACAGAAATCATGAGCCAAGTTTTCCTCTTTTCATCCTCTTTTAGCTCTTTATCTAAGACATTAAAACTATGCAAATTGTAATATGTGATTGCCATTATATATTCTCATATGATCAGCTACATACCAGTGTAGGTTATTGTTTATTTGTATCTGCACTGTGCTACAGTAGTCTTCATTTGGATCTGTTTGTTGCTTTCTGTTATGAAAGCAGCATTTGACAATTAATTTCAATTTAAGGGCATCCTTCAGCTGATAAATAATAACTAGTACATCTCTGACTCTTAA
>NC_045746.1:24166957-24177058 GCF_008692095.1 Etheostoma spectabile | reverse complement strand
CCCCCCCACATCCATCCCTAGACACTACAGTTGCACTAACCTTCAACCTGGACTTTACATCTGCCCATTGCATATACTTTATATTCTTTGCAATTTTGCACTCAACCATTTCTTTCTGTATTTGTTGTTTATTTTATATCAATGTTTAATATGATTAAAATGATAATATGATGAATATGATGTTTGTATGCATCTTTCACCAAGGCAAATTCTACATGAGTGGGCTTATTGTGGCAATAAAACCTGTTCTGATTTTGATTCTGATAGTCTAGCGACTAGTTTGTAAGAGATTTGTTCTTGATGGGTTGAGCTATAGACCTCCTTGATGAGATTACAAAGCAGAACCAATGTGTCAACAACCAAATCATCATGTGGCTGAAGTTGCTGCAAAACATGAAATTCATAACTTGACTAACGTGACAGCACTGATATGTTGTTATCTCTCTGTTGGACAAAGGGATCTCGAGGTAACGGCCGGTGGGAGCTGAAGCACTGACCCTGCCATTGTTGGTGACTCACACCATCAATCAGCCATTTAAACAACTGAAGTTAGTGTGTGATTCATTTCCCCTCACCTCGGAGAGCTGCTCGCTAACTGATGATGATGATACCTCACGTCTTATACAACCAGAGTGCTGGTCTGTAAACCTCTCCGCGGTGAACTTAACGGTTGTATATTACACCCGACCGTCTGACCTACTGAAGCGGGCATTTGAGCCCACAATGCCGGGACCCCAATCCTATTTCTGAGAGGAACTAATACATTGTAAGCATGTTTTTTAAAAGGGAAACCAACTTTCCCTCATCCTACATTGTCAATAATTCTCCCTCAGTTTATGATTTATTACATTTCCCAATCTGTACTTAAACTGTCATTGCGCATTTACTCTCGGAAGGAAATGATTTTGTACGTGTAGCAGGAGATAATGAAGACAATAAAGAGCGGGGCAGCAAGAGTTTTTCTTGTCCAGAAAACACAGAAGAGATCTCTGTATTTGCTCTTCCCAGATGGAAGTCGTTCTGTTGGATTGTTGGAAGATTGGGGCAAAAGGGCAGCAGTAGTACCTACCCCCTCGGCTTTTGATTCTAGGAGACAAACACCAATCCCTGAATCTTATAGTTGAGGTTTTAAATGGAAACATGAAGCAATTACTTTTTGATGTTTGTCTATGATTAAAGGGGAAGCAAGTGTTTTTGGTCTCAATCTTTGCAGTAAAGGGTTCTAGTGTCCATGGTGCAAAGCATTTCCAACAGACGGCCTCTAGACTCTGACATGATCGTCTATGTTTGGTTGCCATTACTTGTTCCTGTTAAAAATCCTCTTCTGCTGCTTATTCCAAACCAATTGATGTTACTTCGGCGGGAAACATAAAACATGACAGAAAGTCAAATATTGACTGCAAAAATTCATCCAAGGCCACTCAAGCAAGGTTGTCCTCCAAGCTGGCCACACTTTAAACTAAGGGTTCCCTTTTTTTAAAATGCATTAATATAGCAAGTCCAGAAAGAAGTCTAGAAATTGTTGTATGCAGCCAGGTAGAAAATCTAAAAAATATTTAGGCCTATCATTGAGCAGCAGAGGATCCCCAAAAGTGCCTGGTTGTGCTGCATCATCTCATATGGAAGTTACCCCATCCTTGGACTTTCATCCGAATGGTAATCGCGAGTGGAAAATCTTGCATTATCATAAAAGCACTAATATATCAAAGAAACATGGCTTTCTAAAGCAGCTTAAGCCCCCCGACCAAGGCCGCTGCACCATATTTAATGCTAATGTGGCAAATGCATATTATTTCACACTTCATCGCGACCAACTCTGCCCATCACAACCACAGTTCAACACTCATTCATGTGTAAAACTGTTATTACTGGTAATCTGCATCTCGAATGTCTGATGGCTTGAACGCTTGCATGTTATAACCATCTATCCTGTCCCTGTCTCCTATTCCACGTTAACAACAGTTCAAGCAAATGAGCAAAGGTTGAACCACTTTGTTGTGATATCTGTCAGAGACATTAACACATATTATACAAACACACCATTGCAAGGTCTACGTTAACACTCTTAAATCTGTTTGGAATTGTGATTTAATTTATAGTGATATTACCGCACATAACATTGTTTTATCACATGCTGCACTGTGCCATCTCTGCAGATGTCATTCCTCTTTAAGAGAGTAGTGGTTCGCTTTAATTACCAGAATGCAGACTGGAAATAGATGGAAATTAAAAAGAGGAACAAGGAGCGTTCTTCGCATCCTTCGGCTCCTCATCGCTTTTCCTTCACACACAACACACGCGCGCACACACACACACACACACACACACACCACACACACCACAACACACACACCACACACACACACACACACACACACACACACATATATGTACATTCAGAGAAAGAGAGAGAAAGAGAGAGAGAGCAAGCGAGCAGAGAGCGAGAAGGAGAGAGGAGAGAGAGAGAGAGAGAGAGATAATAATAAGTGCTGCAGTCTGCTGGAACAGTATCACAGGATGGGTTCCCCAAGAAGGAGCCAAGACTTTTTAGAGCACACACACACACACACACACACACACTATAGTGACACAATCACATCATCCACACACTTAGCCTCCCTCCCCTTCATACCCCTCCCTTCTCTCTCCTCTCCTCCACGCGCCGCTGGGAGCGACGCGGCTTTACTGTGCTGTTGGTTCTCTAGACTCTATATTGACTGTGCAGTGTTCCAGCGCTTCTTGCAAATGCGCCACACTAATCACTGTGCAGTACATGGCCAGGAAGCAGCCGTGCAGACACACTCATCAGCGGCTGTCAACAAAACCAGCGCACATACATCCCCTCTCTCACACCGAGGGGAGCAGAAACACTGGAGGCTCCTCTCTTATACAACATCCCTAGCTTCCTTTTTTTTAATGAGGACGGGGGAGGCTAACATTTTCTGTCAACACACACACAGTCACATGCATGAGCCGCATCTCTCATCCCTGCAGCCGAAACAGAAGTCCTGACGTGCGCAGCCAAAAGAAACGGAGCTCGCCTTAACAAGCCTAAAAGAGTGCAAGTGGCTTTAAAACAGATGCGAGAGAATATGAAATGGTGAGAAATACATGGGTAGAAATGCGGGTTTGGTAAGGCGCAGTTAAAAATAAGGCAGCCAAAGCTTTACTCACCATGCAGAGCGGAGAGCTGGTCGGACGGTGCAGCCGACGAGAGAGCTGTGCGCACTGGGAAGCCTGGGCACCCAATTTGCAGTTTTCCCCTTATCTCTCTCTCCCTCTTCCCTGCTCTCGCCGCACACACACACACACACACACACACACTCACTCACTCACTCACTCTCTCTCTCTTTCGTGTTTCCCCCACTGTTCTCCTCTCTTTTCTCCCCCTCTTTCAGTCCTCCTCCTTCTCCTTCTTTACTTCACACTGCTCTTTCAGCACTGCGGAGAATCGGTTGAATGGGCTCCACCGTAGTTTGGGTATAGGGAGGTGGGACTGGTGTGTGTGTGTGTATGTATGTGTGAGGGAGAGGAAGGGAGGTGTGTGTGTATGAGGAGGGTTACAGTGAGGAAGGCTAGAGGGAGAAGAAGACACGCGCGTGCGCGCGCGCACACACACACACACACACACACACACAAAAAGCGCACAGAGACAGCATGTCATAAGAGCGTGCTGGCTGGAATTGAGGACACATCAACTCAGCTTGTCTCTCTATAATGAGTACACTACAATCACAACTTATATTATGCTGTTGGAACATGTCAAAACATTTAATTTAACGTGTATGTATGACAGTGTATGCATGTAAAGTGTGTAATATATGATGATGGGACATATTGATTCGTTGAAATCTAACCCTGATAATTGTTAACTGTACTTTTATGGCCTTTACATCTGTGTGTGCTGGCTAGTTTTGAGTTGATCATCGTTTTGCAGCACACTGACATCATGACTGATTGAAAGGTACAGCATTAATTAGCATCGACTTATAAATCATGCAAAAAATGTCTTTACATTTATCTGTAATCTAAGCAGCCATAGATTCAGCCGGTCAGCGTTTTTGTTTGGAATTTTATGAAATATCATGGTACTACCGGAAGAAGCAATACAGCAAACACTTAAGATTTTAAACCATGCTTTTAGTATCTGGTAATTGTTGACTCTATTACACCAACTCTGAACTTCAAGCAAACTCTCTGCTCCGTGACCGGGCTTCTCAGGTGGGGCGAGCAAATCACTCCGCCCAAGTAGCAGTAATTCGCCTTTCTGAAAATATAGTTCCCAGTATGTATAAGCTAAGATGGCTGTGTCTTACAGTATGTGACCTTGTTATTTGTACACGCTGTGACTATACAAATCCCAACATGTAAATAGTAACATGTCGGCGTTATTTTGTCACATATTCAAAGCAGTAGTTACCTGCAGGATCGTTGCTAGGCTAAGCTAAAACTGGGAGCGTCAAATGTCAAGCTGCATGCTAGCAGCAAACTACATATAACTAACAGCACAAATGTACAGAAAACTGTGTGTTTGTTTCATTCGTTTCATAATGACACTTGAGTTCATGATTTTACTGATTTTGTATTTGTATTTTCGGGGGTACATACAGACAGTAAAAATTATAGATCATACACTGTTAGACTTTGCTGTAATTTCTACAGTTACTTACCACAAATGGCCCAGTAAAATACCATAATTTTCTTTTCCGGTTAATTACTGTAATAAACATTGCATTATGGGTATTGACATTTCATTTACAGTGCTTTACTGTATATTTTGAATTTGCGGCATATATTTTGATGCAGAGTTTTTAAATTCATTAAAAGGTACAAGTTAAACCCAGTTGGCCCGCTGCGTACACAACCAGACAGCAGGATTTATGAAATGTTAAGAAAACAGACTGTAGACCGCAATAAACTTAAGTCCTACAAGGCTTTAACCCTGACTGGCCTAACCACTGACGTATGTCAGTGTTTTTGCAAAACATCTTGCATTTGAACTTTTAAAAGAGGTTAAGATACAATCTCAAAGACACTCATGGCAGAGTAAGAGAGATGTCATATCAGATATTAGAAAAAAAATCTGTGCATGTGTCTGATTTTGCAAGAGATAGTGTGTGTGTGTGTGTGTGTGTGTGTTTTATGCCTCCATACCCTCTTTCATGGTTGAGTGGCCCCATCAGCCCCTTGCTACCCACAGAATGATACAGTAGGATGTGTTGCCTTGTGACTGACTCTGTGTGTGTGTGTGTGTGTGTGTGTGTGTGTGTGTGTGTGTGTGTGTGTGTGTATAAATGCAAGAGTGCATGTGTGGGCAAGGGAATTCTTCCTACCTGCCAACAAACACACCCATCAAGTATGTTTTCTGGTTTGTTTGTTTTTGCCAATTTTAGGCAGCATGCTGTACTGCAACTGTTATTGGCTGATTAGAAAACATCTTAATAATCATAACAATTCAATGAAAAGTTTTTAAATGTATGTTTGGTTACAATATGAGCTTTAAAGACTATCTGTTACCGAATAAATATAATCCAAACAAATGAAACATTGTTAATAAGATCAGTGCAAGTGAATGAAACTGAGTGTCAAGAGTGTTTGACCCCACGCGCTAGACTGTTCCATAACCTCCATAAACAAGACAGGTGTCATGGTAATCTAAAAAAGTTCTAAAATACAAAGGCGATGAATTCACACAAGTGGTATTGCATGAATAATTTTGTTCTTGAAACAATATATCAAACGTCACTAAACACATGTTGCTACATTTCCTCCACCCTATCACCTCAGGAACGTCAGTAGGCAACAGTTTGGCAGAACTCAAGATTATGTTGAACATAAAAAATGTCTTCAGTGCCAAAGTTTTGAATATTCTCACTTTTTACAATGTATTTACATGGAAACGATAGTAAGGTCGAGGTTAGATAAACATTTTGGTCATGGCTAAGAAATTATGATAAAGGTTACTAAACTTAAGGTAAACTACCTCAGGATGAATAAAGTATCTATCTATCCAACTATCTACTAAAACACTGCCCCTAAACTAAGATTAGAGAAAGATTGTGAAAAGGTTCATGTTAACTGCAGGTCTGTAACAAGTTGTGAACCCAGGTCTGCATTAAAGTTAAATATGCTTCATGCCACCACCCCTGCTCCACATGCTTGTTTTCTGCCTTGCTATAAGGGTACACTGCTTGCTGGATTGGTAATGAACATTGACAATGGACGTAGGGAAGATGGAAGCGAAACAGATCATCAATCAACTACATGGAACAAGAATGTGTAAACAGCTTTAATTTTACTTTTGTAAAAGAAGTACCGTCATCCATATTTGCTGCACTGCTTCCTCATTGAAGAACATTACTTGCAGGACTAATGCAGCATGGATGCAGTTGGAGGACTCCTGCAATAAAACATAGCATAGCAGCCAATGGTCCATTGGCAAATAAAAAAAGAAAATCTATATCATCTTAAAAATGTGCACAACTGACCCTGTATTTCATGATCATTTAATGTGCAACGAGAGCCTGATGTGAACTGACATGTGCCATTTGGTCTCTATAGGGTACAGAGGCAACGGTAATCACATCCTTGATGCCTCACAGCCACTGGCCTACATTCTAACACACATTTCAATAGGATCTGCCTTCAGAATAAATTATTAGTTCAGCTTCAAAATGGGTCATTCCCACTTCAGGTAGGCTCTCATCCCTCAGCGTTACAGGACAAGCAATCTCCTGCCACACATCCCGTTCCCTGGGGAGAACTCTAAACTTCTTATACAGGGCTAAAAAAGTGTGTGAGCTAGAGGGAAGCTGGTGTCATCATCTGCTCAGCTCAGCCAAAGTGTTTTCTGTAGTATTGCAAAGTAGTCATTTTCTTTGACCAATGATTTGCTGGTATCTTTAGAATCTGGTTATCATGACTTCTGTCAAATCTATCAGGCTTTGTAACACAATCCACAGTATTTATTTTCTTGGATGCCAACAAATACAAAAGCCTCTGATAAGATATCATTTTTGTAATGGGGAGTACCACAAGGATCCCTTTTAGGTCCCATTTAATTATATTTCACCCAGCTCTCTTTCATTTAAAAAAAACTAAACAACCTTTGTAACTGTTATGATGCCAGTCCGCTGTACGTTTCACTGAAACTGGGTGACGTCCAATGTCGTAAATCCTCCGCTTATCCCCTTTAGGAAATTAAATGTCAAATGGCTAAAAACCTAAATAAACAAACATTCTTGAGTCTGTGTTTTCAGCGTAGTTTTAAATCAATACATCAATGTGTCATATTGGATTGAAAAAAAAAACAGTCTGTAGATGTATTTAACATCTTGGAACCTTTTATTTTCTTAATTTCTTTCACAAAAATGATAATTTGACTGATTAAAATCTTTTCTCTGGTATTGTTTGTTTTCTGTCTTAAAAAAACTCTTTTCAAAAAACATTTACTGTCTTGCGATATGTCAGTTAGAAAGAACTGAAAATACACTTTAATTTCCAACACTTGCACAGTTTGTTTTTCTAATTTTGGAGAGCTTATTGTCCCATTATTATAACCTGCTTTGAAATGGGGAAGATGATAGACAATTTGAAATTATGTGAAACTCATTGGATTAAAGTGTTTTCAATTTAGGTTGTTCTTTGCTTTTATGGGGGAAAGCTCAAACAGAGTTGATTATCAAGTTAAACTCGGTTTCCCAATGAAAACACTTGTAATGAGGTCCACAACAGCAGAGGGTTAAGGAACCTCCTGCCATTTGTGGAGTAATGTGTGACTCATAAACACAAACATAGTAATAGCGAGGGAGCACATGGCCTATTTAACTGGTTATTCCCGCGTCAGGCCAACTGGTCCTCAGTCAAATTGCCTTCTGCTGCTAGACGGATAAGGGAAAAAATAACTACTAGTGCAATCATCAGACTATGCTGCAGTCTGTTTCACAACTGCTCCAAATCCAGTATCTGTATAGAAGGTTACACACAAATAGCCCTTGTGAGGTATATAAATATAGGCCCCAACATCCAGCTGTTTTCAAACTATTATGGAAAAATTGAGAAGTTACAGTTTGAAGGCTAGGGACTATGAATTATGCATCTTTTTTTTGTATCTAGGGGTGAGGGCTCAGCTGTTGTAGGTGAGTTACTGCTCTCTGTAAAGACCACTTTTAAAAAACAAAACAAAATTGACATAGTGTGAACACTGAACTGTGAATCACGTCAATTATTCGCCAGTTACAATATAGACTTCAAAATACAAAGTGCTTCAAGCAACAATAACAAAATCACAGCCTTTGAAAAGAGGTAAATAATCTTCCCTAATTTCAAATTTTATCCATTTCACCATTGGATTATGGATTTAATGGCAAAATTCATTGTGACCTCTAAAAAGTTGACAGCAACAATGTTAATTCTTATAATCAGAAAAATATTTATGTAATAAATGAAGCCACGTTATTTGAGTTGACTTGAATACTCACAAGCCATCCCTTATTATAGAATCACAGCATGAGGCCTGCTCTTTATAAGTTGATGTTATGTCCCTACAATGTCTGTTGGAGGACACTTCTTCTTCTGCCTGTTTTCCCCTACTGGAGCATTGGCAGCCTACTAGAATTCTCCAGCCGTGTTGGTGCTCGTAGCGGAGGACACCAACAAATAAATAAACCCGGGGAAAAATCCAAAGTGAAAGGCAGAAACACAAACCAACCCAAAGCAATTTTCACCAAAAGAAGACCGATATAAAGCTACATAAATGTTCACCAAAAAGCTAAATGTTTTCCACAAAAACTCCAGTACTGCGGCTCACTCAACCACAACCAGGGGTGTCGGAACAGGGGTGGAAAAGGGACTGAGCAAAAGGATGTGAATGAAGAAATGAAAAGCTGTGGATGTGGGGAGGAGTCCGTAGAGAATGCCTTTCTACAAGGGCCAGAATCTTTGGCTATGCCCCTGACCACAAGAAATTCCACTAATTAACCCTGACAAGGCCCACCTCTGAAGTGTAAACCATTTCAGGTGACTACCTCATGAAGCTCATTGAAAGAACACCAAGGGTTTGCAAATAAAGCAAAGGGTACTACTTTGAGGAATCTAAAAGACAAGACCAATTCAAGAGTTAAGCATTATTTCACACTTTTTTTGTTAAGTACATAATTCCACGTGTTCATTCATAGTTTTGAGGCATTCAGTGAGAATCTACAATGTAAATAGTAATGAAAATAAAGAAAACACATTGAATGAAAAGGTGTGCCCAAACATTTGGGCTGTATTATATATATATTGGGAGGGGTCCATAATAGAGAATGCTTTTCAGACCCACTGGCTTTCTCTGCTCCATTTGTGTCACTCTGGCTTCCACTGAAGCTTTCTTCAACTCACACTGGCAATCACTTGCTCAGCACGTCCATTTTATGCTTCTTTCTGATTGCAGCTGAATGGCTTCAGGTGTGGGAGTGGCGATACCAGCACACACCTGATGAGAATCACACACAAGCAGAAAAACAACTACTATTCTTACCCACAATACCACCGTAAACTCAAAAATGATCGAAGACTAGAATCAGCACCTCATTTCTGTCTGTGTTTAATTGCATTAGAGAGGCATAGTTAGCTGCACTGAACATCTGTAAGCTCTGTCAGTGAATGTATGCATAATGAATTATAGTCAAGGATATAACCTATAGATTAAACTACAATGCATCTAAAAGTAGCAAGTGTAATCTCAACACATATTTCCAAGTCGACTCTGGACAAACAATTTATTTCAAGGAAGTGATGTAGGGTGACTACCGACCCTCCTGAATCCCAATCAGCCTGATGTTCAGATGGATAACATGAAGCTGGCAGCTTGGGTGCAGCAGTAGCAGCTCGATCAGCACTGAACACAAGCTTCTGCTGAGCACAGCTCGTAAAAACCTCCCAGTGGACAAGGAAACCTACTCCTTCTGCCTGAGGCATCCTTTCTAGGAGCTCCACTGTGGAGTTACCAAAGTTAAACTCCCTTAGCACCTAGGTGCTAAAGGAATAAGTTGGCACTGACCCACAAATGTAACTGTCCAGGGTTTAACAGCCCTGTCACACACACACACACACACACAC
>NC_045746.1:24163578-24166947 GCF_008692095.1 Etheostoma spectabile | reverse complement strand
ACACACACACACACACACACACCACTGCCATTATCAATATTGTTGGTTGCAACACAAAAAACACATCATTGGCAGAAAGACAAGGAACAATTGTGATGGCGAGATAATACACGCCGGCTGATTGTGCAGTTAGTTCCCTTAGAAAAAAATACACAAAACCCTTTGATCAGAATCCAAAGAAAAACTCGGCAGGGAAGATAAAGATAAAATAAAAGCTGCATAGCAGGTTCAGCAAGCAGAATCCATATAGACCCTCCTCCTCCTTCATCCTTTCAGCGTTTGTCTTATTCCTTAGGGGTCCCTCTCGCCCCCTCTTTCCTCGCCCCTCACTCTATTTTTAGCTCCCTGCCAGGGAAATCCAATACATGAGCTTTGCTATATATAGCCAACTGTACATTGATCTGCACATGTGAGCAATAGCACAGAAAGGAGGGATTTCTACATCAATGGACTGCAGACGCTGATGGCGTGGTAATGAGGGAGAGTTAGCTCCCACAACTGCAGTTTAATGGCGTGGTACTGTGCTGCATGTTTTCTTGAGGGGATTTATTTTAAAATGCTATGTTTCTGCTTTTGAATTTTAAATGTGAGCTGATGTGTTTTTGGTTTGCCATCTGAAAAGCATGAAAATAGTTGGATTTAAAACACAGGAAAAAGGGGATTACTAAAATATTAGTTTTTTGGAATAAAACAGTTAATTTCCAAATTGGAATCATCGCTGCTTATCATTGGATTAGATCCACATAAGGGAATTTGTGATGTATTGACAGATTTGAACAATGACGTTAAACTGACATGTTCTCGTTTTATTCTGTAGCTTGTTTCATGTCATGTTCCAACACATTCTTCCTGTCCCATTACGTAAAACATGGACGCTTGGAAATGGGCTTTTGCCGTTTGTTATTTACGCTAAAAGTCTCCTTTAGCGTCGGGACTCTTGATGTCACTGTTGACGTTCTGGGTCGGGACGTACTAACTGACAAGAACGGGACAGATAGGAAAAGATCATGGGTGGGGTTATAAGATGTCTGTTTGTGTGACACGCGGGACAAGAACCCTGGTCTCCTGGGTGAAAGTCCTGAAACGTGATTTTGCTTCTTCAGTAGTCTTAAACAGGAAGGTCAGCATCTGTAAAGGACAAGAAAAACTACAAGACACAAGGAGGAGGACAGAGAGAGATGGATGATAACAGGGATAGAGTTACAGGAGAGGCATCTGGAGCAATGTATGACGTATTGATATATAACATCATGTTTATGTATGCAGGAAAAAAATGGAATGTCTTAGAAAATACTATACATGTATAGCATTGTCCCCGTAAATACCAGATCTGATTATACCGTTTATAATTATAAGTATTATTATTATAATTTTTGGTGGATCAATCAAAGAGACATACGGCATGTGTAATGCAATGCATTTTAGTTATTTCAGTTTTACAATTAAACTAGACAAGGCAAAACTGGCAGAAAATGACGGCCACATCTTTTCATTTAAAAACCCACAGTGCACATTCAGAGTGTATCGGTGTATTCACCTTCATTTTGTACATGACATTGTACATAATTCTTTAGTTTAGTACGCCTATGAACCAAATACCTACTCTAGAATTGACCTGATCTAATTAGGTCTACGTGGAACATATGAGTGCAAGAGTTCCACCCACAAAGCTTTGACAGTTAGGTTAGCCCTCATGTCACATGTCTTCCATGTGACATAAATGTATTGTTTTGATTTATTACGGTTTCCAAGTGACTTTACTTGACAGAACTTCCATGCCTTGTTCCAGAAGTAGATCCTTTTGAAGGAGAATTGAGGGGGTTTTCCCATTGTGTGTGTGTGTTCTTTTTGATTTGTGTGAGGAGTCCTGAGAGTATCAGACATGCTTTCAGAAAATGTGTGTAACCAATTGAGAAAAACTAACTTTCTTACCTTATAAACAATTTCAAAATCTTTTCAACTTATAAACAGCCCATGAGTTTATTTCCTTTAACCTGTCACAGTACCATGCTAAATCCATTATTGGTAAAACTTTGTGAAGTAGTAGTAGTACAAGTACAATAGTACAGACTATATTAGGATACAAAAGCTATTGAAAGCTAGCGGCCAGTCCTGACTTGACTCTGCATAACCTTTGTTGACCTTCACCGGTGACCGGTAGAGATTAAAGAAAATCCATGACTTGACTCTTTCTTCAGTGATTTATGCACACTGGTGAAGCCCAAGCTTTACTCATGTTAACTATATGGATATACATGCATATGTAACCTGTGCATTGTCACACTGTGTGTGAGGCCCAGGCTGTCCTTGAAAAATGAGTGTCAGCATTTTGCATCAGTGTTGCTGCTGCGTGAGCTGTCAATACGGTATTGTACATCTCTGCACCAACTATGATTGTTGCTGTAGAGTGAAGGAGAGGAGGGAGGATGAAGGAGAGGTGAACGAGAGGAGAAGAGGGAAGGGAGGTGGAAAAAGACGGAGAGAATAATACGAACAGACGGCAGAATGGCTGCCAAGAGAGAGAGGGAGAATGAAGGCAGAGATGATGTGGAGGCTAAACCCTCCAAAAAAAAATCCTTTTCTCACATTGGCAGAGCAGCTTTAAGTCATTTTCTCTATATGTCTAAAAGGTCTTTATGATGTGAAAATCTTTAAATACAGGATATGACGCCTGTTTGACAGAGCAAAAAAGCCATTGTTTAAAGTGATAGTTGCATTAAAGGTAAAGATGTCTAAGCTGTCAGTATGTATGGGGCAAATTCTTGTCTTTTCACTGAGCAGAACCCTTTCCGTACAGTGGAAACGATTGAAATCTGCCAGCGAGATCAGCTTAGTCACAGGAGCACAAACACCATATACATGCTGTCAACAGGATTTAGCATTGACATTAAGAGCAGCAAGAGACAAGAAGCCAAAGAGAGGAGCTCGGCGTGGGAGAAGGAGAGATAGGGAGATGGCGGAGGAGAAAGAGAGAGGGAGGAAGACAGAGGGAGAGTGGATTTAAGTAGGGAGGGAAATTAGTCGTCTGCAGAGGGCGCGGAGGATTTCAAAGACGCATTATGTCTTGGCTCAGGCTTTTCTCTTTCTCTTAATCCTTCCAACTTCCACGTACTGTGTAACAGCAGGAGAAAGTCTCCGCAGAAACAACAGTGAGGATCCACTTAATTTATTCCCACCATGGCGTCAGGGCCTCTTATCACATAACGGAGCCTCGCTGATAAAGCGTGAAGAACAACGATTAAAAGGAGAACGTTAATAAGAGAAAAGTGTTGGGATGTTGCAAAAAGTGCCCGGACAAAGTACACGTACAGTAGCATGTAGGATATTGGATCTTTAATGTCAAATGGATTTGAACTTTGGGTTTGTGGT
>NC_045746.1:24160698-24163568 GCF_008692095.1 Etheostoma spectabile | reverse complement strand
AGGGGATGTTGTCAGAGACGGCTGCACCCGCCTCGGGCGGCCTTAGTCCAAGAGCTTGCAAACACTTGAAATGGAATATGGCAGCGATCAGGCCAAAGGCAGAAATGAGGCACACTGACGTGGTCCTCAAGTTACATAAGTGACACTTCCCCACTGCTCGTGCAGTGTTTTCAATGACTCTGGAGGATTAGGAGTAATATTGCCAATCATAGCCCGGTGATCAATTCAACTTTATTTCAGACACACAGGTCAAAGTTAGTACAGTCCATTGTAGTCAATTTCATTGTAAAAATTACAGAGTTCAGTTTCAAATTATCAGCAAAGAACCAGGAAGACATTTGTGGTATTCTGGGACACTTTTGAGTATCAAAACAAAATCCCACTATGCTGTGTTATTGACATGGATCATATGTTTGAGCCTGCAAGATAAAATGACATTTACTGTTTATCTGTTCAAACGAGTGTAAATGGAATTTCCTGTGAGATGATGCTCCATATGGTGACATTAGAATGCAAAATGCTGAGTGACATTGGACTCTCCATAGGAAACGTAGCTCAAATTCTTTCAGGAAATTTAATCGTAAAAATTTTACATTCTTATCATGCTGTGTATAACTGTCACATATCTGAAAAATAGTCTCATAAATAAAATGTAACTCAGCATATCTTCTTTCAGGAAGACCTCACACTTCCTCAACGCTCTCTTCCTGAATTGAATCAGCTGGAGGCATTCACCTTCCTGCTAAACCAATCAGAGTCATACACGTATTTCAAGGGCCAATCACAGAGTCACAACCCTGCTTTAAATAATCTGTTTCTCTCTTTGCTATCAGCTGTTGTTGCAGGCAAAAAGCGCAACCCTCCACCCACCTTCCACCTCCACTCCTCCACTCGAGCTGACCGGTCCGGAGCCTCCATTGGTCCGGTCCTCGGGCTCCTTCGTCGCCACCACAGGTGTCGAGATTCCATCGGGGGGGGGTTATGATGGTTCTCTACCCCTATATACAAGCTTTAGTATAACAATGGAGTCTAATCTCCAAAGACTTTACATTGCATAATGCTGTACAATAAACCTTTTTACATATCTGCAAACGTGTCTATCCTGATTGAAATGAAGGTGAGGGATGACTGGGTTCAGCCAATAATCACTGCACAGAAGACAGACACACGGTTGCTCATCTCACACCCAAAATAAAATAAATCAAGTGACATCCACTGTATTAAAATGGATGGTAAATCATAGCAACATGTCACATAAAAAAGAAAGAAACATTAGGTTGTCTTTCTCATATTCCATGAAAGCAAAAAAAAAAAAAAGCAAAGGAAAATAGATGACTGTGTTTTTATTTACATTAGTGGAAGTGTTTTGATTCCCATGAAGAGAAGTCTGATGAACAGCGGCTTCCTCTCCCTCGCTGCTCCCCGTGAGAGAAGAGCCGGGAGCCACGTTGAGTCGGCAGACGCTGCCAAGGCCTAAAGGGACCTGGAGCTCTGAACTGACTCCTTCCTTCCATGCTGACTATATTTACCCCTTACACACACACACACACACACACAGTATACTTAGTCAAACACTAAAGACACGTTGACATCTATTCACATGTTCATTCATTAACATTGATAAAATAAAATGAAGCTTGCTAACGCTATTATAACTCAATGTCCTTAAATTACATGAGAGAATGCCATCAATTCTGTCAGAATGAATATGACAGTTTAATATTATAATGACTTACAAATGATGTTATTCAAAGTTATATCCCAAAGAAATGTGACCTGTGAGAACTAACATATGGCTGCTTCATTGCGGGTGTGTGCGTACACGCGTGTGTGCATGTGCGCGTGTGTGTGTGTGTGGGAGAGAGAGTGTGTGTTCAGGTCTATGATGCCTCTGACCCATTTAGGCCCTCCTGCTCAGCCAGATGAGCGAATGAATGTTTTTCCGCCCTCGGCCATTCAGCTCAGGCACATCTGACAGACTGCAGGACTGGAGGCTGCACCTGTCGTGTGTGTGTGTGTGTGTGTGTGTGTGTGTGTGTGTGTGTGTGTGTGTGTGTGTGTGTGTGAGCTTGAACTTATGTGAACTCACGACTGTTTATTTACCTATGCAAATGTTAAATTAATGGTGCACACGTTTGTATGCATTTAATCTGTGTTTGTGTTGTGTGTGTGTGTGTGTGTGTGTGTGTGTGTGTGTGACACCTTAAGGATTCACAAGAACACAAAATGAAAAAAAAATAAGACTAAAGAAAGATGTGTAATGGCAGTGTGTTACCACTAGCCAGCAGCAACTACAGCAGCAAGCATTCTCCTACTGATGTGCTCTTCATCAACAGTAGAGTGCCCAGTTGGGGTGGAACGGTACACAGACGTCACACCTCGGTTCAGACATCACGTTCGGTACAATGGAGGAAAAGCAAAAAAAAAGTGCGGATGGCCATTTTTTTCTTATGCATGTCTCAGGCTGTACCACCTAGTGTCAGACAGTCCCTCCCCTGAGCTAGCAGCAACAGCCTGAAGTGTGTAAAGTCAGATGTAAACAGTAAACAATAAGTACCCCGCATCATCTCCAGACTCCATCTGGTCCTTGTAAACAAAAAAAGACAATCACCTATCAGCATCTCTTATTTATGAAAGTGCAAATTAACAACAACCCCAAAAAATTCTACTGAGGCAAGACTAGGGCCGGGCAATATGGAGAAACTCAAACATCACGATATCTTTGACCAAATACCTCAATATCAATACCGCAACGATATTGTAGTGTTGACTGTTGGTCTTTTCACAAAATATGTACAGATTTTTGATAAATAATCAACAGTAATGTGGCTATAGTGGTTAAAGGCTAATAATAGAGCAGCTAGTACAGT
>NC_045746.1:24160539-24160688 GCF_008692095.1 Etheostoma spectabile | reverse complement strand
AAGTTCAGAAAATGACATCACTTTACTGTAATTAATTACTGTAATTAATCAATGCGGTTCTTTTAATTCAAGGCTGAAGACCTTTCTTTTTGATGCTGCCTGTCTTTAAATGACTGCTCATTTCTTTAAATTTCTTATGCTGCACTGTA
>NC_045746.1:24160409-24160529 GCF_008692095.1 Etheostoma spectabile | reverse complement strand
TTGTGTTTTATGTGTCTATTTTTTAACTGTCTATTACCGGTTTTTAATCCTTATGATTTCTAACTGTTGGTACTTGTGTTTTATTTGTTTAACTGATTTCGTGTAAAGCACTTTGAATTG
>NC_045746.1:24156751-24160399 GCF_008692095.1 Etheostoma spectabile | reverse complement strand
GAAATGTGCTCTACAGATAAAGCTGCCTTGCCTAATGCAGCCTTTAAAACCAGGAAAAGACAACACTTATGTTGTATTACGGTATTACAATATCCAAAATCTAAGACAACATATAGTCTCATATTACAATATCGATATAATATCAATATATTGCCCAGCTCTAGGCGCGACCTTTCACCACAAAAGATAAAAGACAGTATTCTTGCCATTAAGTGCGACAGACATGACTTTCTGGTTTCCACTCTGCCACGGCCTCCTGTAGCTTCTCAGCTCGGTGAGTGCCTGTGTGCTGCTCATCCAGCGGCCGCGTCTGTACAAGCGACGCTTTCCTTTCCCACTCAAGTCAATAAAATGAGCAGTCACCGTGAGATGTCTTTCCGTAGCACGCAAAGTCCATCAGCCGTTAGTGAAACGTAGGGTGCAGCTGACAACTGTAGACGGGACGGCATGTTGCCAAGAGGTCTGAGTACATACAGCAAGTACATGGAGCCAGGTTCCTCTACGAGTGAGTGTGGGAGCGTTGAAGATGACACGGAAATAACGATTGCTTCAGGGATTTTTGTTTTTGGCCCTACTTGTATCTAAAGGCCGGTTAACCCATGTGTTGTCTTCCTGTCGTCAAAAATTGAAAATCAACACTTTTGTTGCCATTTTTTATTGATTTAAAAAATAAACTTTTTCTTACATTTTTGTTCTTTTTTTCATTGTTTGTCACTTTGATGTTTTCAAGACTACGTAACACTAACTTATTAACTTCAGTTTACAGTTATTTTTGTGATTCTTTTTGGGGTCAATAAACCTCATTTATAGGAAATTATACCTAATGTTTGAGTAAGAAAAGCAAAAATTGTAAAAAAAAAAAGGAATGTATGTTGATGGATAATCACAGACTGGAATATGTCAACTTTCCCTCAATACTATTTCAAAACCACTTGATCACAACGTTTTATTCAAATGCTCTAAACTTGAATAAGACGCCCCAAAATTAAGATATTTGTTCTTGCCAAAGCGTTGTGTGGAATCAATCCCGTTATTTTGGGTAGTTACAACTGGGAAGTTAAAAAGAGCATTGATTTGAAAACGGGTCAATTTGACCCGAGGACAACATGAGGGTTAAGCACCGTAGGGAGAAGAAGTTGGACAGTTTGGTTGTTGTTCCAGTGATTGGCACATCTGGGTGATGGCGTCGGATGTGCGTTAGCATGATAGATGTATTTCCACTCACATACCAGACAACTGCTAAGCAACGCCGACCCACAGTCTTCCTCTTATCCTCCACTCTCTCGCCTGTACTACTGGAACTGACTGGGAAACCCACGTTGTCCCGTTGTCCATTCCAAATCATCATCTTATGAAGATCATACATGATCAAGGATAGCGACGAAATGCACATCTTGGTTTGACTGTTTCTTTTAACGGCTGTTTCCAGGGTCAAGAACTTTGTACCTCATCTTTTTGTGGTCTCTATTTAATGATGGAATTGACATCATCTTAAGTGATTAAAGCAAACGGGTGATTGCAATGATGATTTGGGAAGAAATGTAAGCTGTGTGACTACATTTAAAGTCCATGCAGACAGACATTTTAACAATTGTCTTTTAAATGTCCTTTAACAACACTTCCCCTCAGTTTCATAGTGTTGGCCAACCAAAAAAAGTGTAGAACTAATGATTGGAAACACCTCAATCTGTTCACCTTTTGGGGAAATTGACCTTTTAAAATATGCAGTGAAAAGGAATATTTTGCAGGTTCAGACTGTGTCTCCTGGTGGTGAGGGGCCCACAGCACTTTACCATCTGTCCGGTGTCACTGGGAGCTCCCACCATCTGCTGTTCCAGGCGGGGGCGATTGTGTACGCTGCCGTGTGTACAAGGTGGCCGTCTCATCACCCTAAAGACCTTTACACCCTGCAACCCGTAACACACGAGCCAACACACACTAAAACAACGATCCCAGGGACGAGACACGGAAGCGTTCCATTTGTTGCTTTTCACTGGCCGGGGCGAGGCCGGTTAACGACCTGCTTATGTAACTCATCTATTAATTAACAAGTCTTAATTGCTGCAGTGATGTATGGTGGTGTCATACACCTAAAAGGCAGGCCTGGGGTTTGAGATTATCAGTTTTCAGGGGACCACTCATTTCTTAGTTAAAGCTGCCACACTGTCACACATTGATGATGCTCAAAGTTGATGTTGCTTCAAATTGGCCCTGTTTTTGTTCTGGAGAGAGTTTTTGTTTTCTATTCTCCACATTCACAGGAGAAAATCCCAGCTCTCTTCTTATCCAGTTTTGTAAAATAAAACACAATTGCAAGAAAGGTATTGATTAAATGCTGCTTTCAACTTTCGAGCATTTTAAAGGAATCCGCCAATAAAATGTTTGGAGTGGCTCTTGTTTGTGACAAATTTAATTTCCAATTTGTTTTCTAAAATGTTTTTGCAGGAAAGTTTGAAACAAATTAAACTATAAAGTCTCAGTTCATCCCATTCTATTGTGGCACTATTTCTGCCAACCCTTAATCCTAACCCTCAAATTGGATTGCATTTCTGGAGGACAAACAGAATAACAAATGTATGGTTTTTTTTTCCATTTTCATCACACACTGGCAGACACAGGCCACATATAACATTGTCGCATTACTGGTAGTAATTCTTTAAATGCATGATATTTCAATCAGGAGAGCGATATTTGCAGATATGCAAAAAAAGGTTCATTGTACAGCGCAATACAATGTAAAAAAGCCCTTGGCAATTAGACTCAAACCCCCTGATTGAAGACATTTCAAAGCAGGATTGTGACTCTCTGATTGGCCCTTGAAGTTTGTGTGCAATGCTGATTGGTTTAGCAGGAAGGTGGACGCCTCCAACCGCTGATATGATTTAGGTAGAGCATTGATTAAGAGTGAGGTCTTCCTGAAAGGATTTACGCTGAGGTACATTTCAATCAGGAGTTTGCAGAGATGCGACAGTTGTACACAGCATGATGAAATGTATATTTATTTTGGTAACAGCTGATTTGATTTAGGAGACTATCGATTAAAAGTTAGGTGTTACTGAAAGAATTTACGCCGAGCTACATGAGTGTGACTGTCTGGCACTGCCGGTGAGGAGGAAAAAAAGATTTTGAATGGAAGAATGAGTCAGGAGGCAGAATTCTAAGCAAAAGAGGAAGTGCATTTATTAACCAAATGTCACAATAAAACAGGAGAAAAACAAAAGTCCCGAGAAATTACAAAAGAGCAAATATAAAAATAGAGAAAAAATAACACAACATCACAGCAAGCTGCTGCTACCGACAACAGCTCTCCCACAGGCAATGCCTTTAAATGGCTTTACACTGTATGTCCCTCCTGGCCCCGCCCTGTTTGGACTAAACCACTGCTTTGGGATCGGGTTCATCTGGCAATGCCAGACCTTCCTCCACAGCGCTCTCGGAGGAGGGTCTGCCTGGTCTACATAGCATTCAGGGATGGAGGAAAAACATCCTCTGGTTAATTGGCATTTTTTTTAACCTAATTGCAGTCATCTTGGGCTGTGTCATATAAAAATAGCCTCGGGAAGGAACTTGTTTTGGTGGAACATGTATACCATCAAAATTTGTTTTAGTCGTGCAACAGAAAACTCAGATTGGACAGATAGTCTAGCT
>NC_045746.1:24156331-24156741 GCF_008692095.1 Etheostoma spectabile | reverse complement strand
TGGATTTACCCTGCAGAGATCTGAGGACCAGGTAACCAGAGTCCTCAGACATCCAACGATTTTCAAATGCCAGCACAAAGAAAGCAAAAATAACTTGGGGAACATCCAGCGTAATTTAGGCTGCACTTGAACAATCCCGGTAATAAAACGTGGTTGATATACTGTAGACTAGGATTAGGTAAATCAGAGCGCAGTCTCGCTTTGCCAGTCCATCCACACACTGCAGAGTGAAGGAAGGTTGGACTGGTCCACGGAGCATTCCAGGATGGGAGAAAAACATGCTCTGGTTTATTGGCATTCCTTTAAACCAATCACAATCGTCATGGGCGCACTAAGCTCCGGACGGAGTCGCTGTAAAATAGTTGTGCGAGAGAAAACTTGGAGAGATAGTCTAGCTAGCTGTCTGAATT
>NC_045746.1:24152129-24156321 GCF_008692095.1 Etheostoma spectabile | reverse complement strand
AGATCTGAGGAGCAGTTCACCATAGTCCTTAAAATGTGAACACAAAAAAAGTGCAAGGAAATGGAAAATACACGCATCCGACGGGAAAAAAAGAAGTGGAACATCACGCACATAGACTAACCAGAGAGGGACTTTTCCACTAAAAGCTGAGCCTAACAAGAACTTAGCAAACATTTAAATGCCAGCAATATTTCAAGGAGAGCAACTATAACGTGAGATACAAGGTAATGGAACCTTTTATACATTTTCTTGTTTCTTTAGAAATTAAAAATGGACAAAAAGTGTCTTTGAACGCCTCAGGTGTAAAGTTATTTGCTGTCAAAATGAATGGCAGTCAATGGGATGCTGAGCGCAGGTGATGGCTTCGTAGCATTAAAATGGCGCCATAGCAAGGAGAGGCTTACTCCCTTGGTTAATACACACAAGCACACAAGCACATCAACCAGATTGAGTAAAACCTATTTTGTGTTGTATAGAATACGTTAGATAAACAACACCTGATTGATGGCTCCCTGGCTTGACTAAGCCTGCTGACACTGATCTCTGGGCATGGGAAAAGATAAAGAGGGAACCTTTTTCACAAACAATGTTCTTATGTCATGTGTCCACGTTCATGGTTATAGAATCATGACTGACATACAGAACCATATGTTCTCATTTTTGTCTTCTTCTCTGTCTCATTCTTACACACACACACACACACACACACACACACACACACACACACACACACACACACACACATCCCCCCCCCCAACGGAATCACATTTTCACCCCCCTCCATCGTCCTCATTGCTTCTCTTATCCTCTTCTCGACCTGATAGTCAGGCTCAGGGAGGAGTGGTGGATATCCTGCTGACTGTCATCAGCCGAAGCTTCACCCACACCCCCACACCCACCCCCACACCCACACCCACACACACACACACACACAGTTGCTCTCTCTTGCCCTCCTGCAGATGCCAATATTAGGCAGCCAGCTCAGACTTTATTACCACACCATGGGATCAGATTAAAAGAAGTGTATCGTCCTTCTCACTTCAAGGTTCTTAACATCCTGATCTCAGTTTGACTTTCCTGCCTGAACCTTTAAAAGTGACAGTACAGTCTGGAAAGGCTCATTTGGCATCTGTTCGGGACAGTCATGTCAAGTAACACATGATAAGACGCAATCTCTAAAGAGAGACATCAGCAAGATTGGACAAGTTCACTCGACTTAGTCGATCCCTTAGATTTTCAGACTAAAAATTGCACAAATTCACACATTTGAAACAATACGTTGGCGTATTGTCTCCTTGCAGTTGCTGTTTTTCTGTTTCTGGAAGACCTTTTCATAATGAATTCCAAGCATGAGGCACGATGTGTTGCGTACATAACGTGTCACAGGTTGTACAAGTTAAGTGTGGTCTGTTGTCTTTTTTGGAGTGGCAATTAGCGTCTGAATCACCTTCAACAGAGAACTCCATCTATGTAGCAGGGGACTTCAACCTGCCTTCCCACATGGAAGTTTGATGACAGATCAGCCAAGTTATTCAATAGATCAGTGCAGCCGGAGCAGAAAGAGCCATGTTCGACCAAGAGAAAGTATTTTATACAACTTTGATTTGATTTTCTTTACGTGTAATCAAGACCACCTAAATCAACCCTAACCTTGCATATCACGATTAAATGTGATAAATGTTAACCAGTTCTCAAATTGATCTGAAATATCCACATTACCAGAAAAAAATAATAATTAGGGAGCTGATTAGGATTCTTCTTCATGCATGTCTTCTATTGCCAAAATTGTATCGTATGAAATTCCTTGATGAAAAAAGTCATTGCAGAGATGAATTACAGTTTTTTTCCAAATGCAAACAAACAAAAATGACATGCATAGCACAATTATTTAAAGTGACATAAAGAGAGGAAAACCTCTTCTCAAGTTTCCAAAGTATAAAAACATTTTCTGCTTTACAAAAAAATGTTGTGTGTGTGCTTTTGTGAATTGTGTTAATTATTTTCACACAACCAGCCTAGTTTGAAAAATTGTACTTTAGCAATTGGAAAATCTGTAATTTATGTGAAGGAATTTCTATGAGCAAACAAATTCAAAAACTAAGGGGATGCAATCAAGTCCTCCATCTTTAGCCAACACTGCTTTTCCATGTTTTAAAATCAACAAATACTATTTTTTTAGGCATCAGGTTTTCTAGATGCCCCTTGTATTCCCCTAGAAACCATTAGTACAGAATGCATCCAACAAGTATTCAATACTACTAAATCTTCACTTCTCTTAAACAATATAGTAGCTTTTTGTGTTGTTTTTGAACCACCAACAAGCCTTGTACAATGTGTGTGAAATCCGCTAACCACATCAGAGAATGCACAGGGAATTTAGTGATATAACTGGAGCTGTGGTCTCGAAATGAAATCCTGAGTCCTCTTTTCTAAGACTGAGACAATCCTGCCTAAAAATGCGGTGGCAGTCTGGAGATCGGTCTAACACTGGGTGCAGGTATCATTGTACTCACCTACATCATTGCTGAGACCTCAGCAGTTACATTGACAGCAGACAATCATAGACATCCAGTTTAATCCGAGTTATGTGGAAGAGAAACTAAGGCGGACACTAAAATGACAACCCCCACTGTCTGAATTAACCCTTCCTTTTCCATTAACTTTTCAGTGACTCTCTTCTACCTTTTTGAGTATCTTCCTCTCTGTTGCTGCATGAGGCAGCTGAGTCATTACAAACTACCAAATTAAAAGGAAGTCAGCAGGGGAAAGTTGAATATGAAATCAGTCTCAAGGAAGCTGTCAGAAGTCCTCACAGATGCAGCATATTGTGGTCACTTTGTGGCGTGAATCCAGTTCAGTCCGCTCTGTTGGATTTCTGTTCCTTCCACTCTGCTGGCTCTCCTGCAGTCTAGTCCAGTCCACCTAGTCCAGCCCAGAGTTAAAAAAAAGAGGCAGCACGACAGCTGGCCAGTAATTACACCGCTGGCCCCGGTAATGCGATTTATTAGGTCAGGCTGAAGCAGTGAGTTAGCCACTCAGGCAGGTCCTCAGAAAGGATTCCTCTTTCCTTCCTCTCTGACTGGGAAAACCACTGCATCTGGCACCCTCTAGTGGAGGGAACACTGAAGTGCACTCTGTGTCCAAGTACTGGAACATATATAGGCATGAAATATACTTTATCTGCTGACTGTAGAGGTTAGTCAAAATGAGTCATGTCAACTTTATTTATTTATAATATTAAAACAACAGAAGTTGACACAAAGTGTTTTACAACCAAGGCAGACGGTTTTTAATCTGCTTCAATAGACAACAATTCATGTATAAAAAGTACAAAACAATACAACAAACTGACACGAAGACTGGGCCGGAATAACCATTAGGGCATCTGGTCACTTGCCCAGGGACACAGGACATCTAAAGAGCCCTGGGCTCCGTCAAATAATATGTTGGATCATATTGTAAACGCTGTCTTCACTTTCCCAATCATCAGTTCAATCAAAATAAAATGTTAAATCACGTCAGAAACAGTGTCTGTATCTTCTTGCGCAGCGAGAGAGGACGAGCTGTCACAATCCGGGGTAAAGTTGGTTTTATATTGGACGGTCAAACAGCGTAATATATTTTTATGCTGTAAACAGTCTCTCACCTGGTTTGACACGTTGTGCCATGAACCGTTTAAATCTGAGCATGCACGATTTAAAACGAGTCTTTACTAAAACTCCGGCCAGAGTGGAGATCTTTGAAATCTTCATTAGCACGTAAACTGAGCTAAACGGAGGTTTAAGCAGCAGAGGAAGCGAGGAAGAGAAGAGAGAAGAATGTTGCTGTTGTTGCTATTGTTGCTATTTTCAAGATTCGTATTGGCCAGCCTGAGCTTCTCATTACACTGCCACCTACAGGTTGGGCATGCTCTTCACGGTATTGACGGCAAATGTACACGGGTACGTGTAACCGAACATTTTTCTGAAAACTCAGAGCTGTGCACGATGTTACTTCTGAAAACAGAGCGGCTGAAATGTCTGTTTATGAATACATCCGCCCATGGTAAACGTAGTCTAAGTAAGTGGAAACCCATGCCCACGTTGTTTGGTGTCCTTCAGGTCTGGTGTAGGGTTACGTCTAGGTCCTGTAGTTCTAATGGCGGTTTTCCACTGCGTGGTATCTACTCGACTCGCCTCTACTCGCTTTTTTT